>NC_090175.1:9878208-10178208 GCF_024679245.1 Pseudorasbora parva | reverse complement strand
ATATATATATATATATATATATATATATATATATATATATATATATATATAGTCCTCATTCAGCCGATCCGTGCAGGCACTAATGAGGAATCTATATATATAGATGTCAATCGCTGTCAATCGATTAAAATATTTAATCACGATTAATCGTATGATTGTCATGAGTTAACTCGCGATTAATCGCAATTTAATCACACATTTTTAGCAATTTTAAATGAGTTAAATTGAGTTTAAATTAAGTTTTTAATACTCTAATCAACATGGGTATGGACAAATATGCATGCTTTATGCAAATGTACGTTTATTTTTAGTGAAACCATACTTATTCAATAATAATCACTAAAACAGCATGAAGACTAGATATGTATCAAAGGTCATAGATGTTTATCTAAGAAATTGTTCATGTCTCTTAAGCCTAAACTTAAAAATTAAGAGTAAGTAGTGATTTCTCTCATTTTAAGAATATAAATGGAGTTTTTACACTGACAGTTTAATTCAGAGCAGGGCACAGTTCGTATGAAAAATTGGTAATGTGTACCCGTGAGCGCACCAGAACCACACCATACCTGGAGGAGGTCCATATTACACGAGTAGGAATATAGTGCGGCGTGTGCGAGCCGAACTGGGCCGCGATTCACGTGGACAGTGTGAAGAGCACGGGCTCGGGAGCGCGCTTGTTCAGGAAAGTAACCTGTGCATTCCTTTTAGCCGATTGTAATGTATTTAGGTGTACTGTAAGCGGTGATGTGTCAATGATTTACCTCAGACATGAGCGAGAGTGAGCTGCAGTGCATCGCACTCAGACTGCAGAGAATGTGCTCAGTGAAAAAACACACTTTTCTTTCTGGAGTCTAATAAAAGTTATACAGAAAATATGGTAGCTTATGTAGGCAATAACTGCACTTTTGGTTTAGAATATAAATGTTAATGTCAACCCTTTTCTTTCCCTATTAATGTTTGCTGCTGCATCCTTTGCGTCTGACTGCTCTCACTTTTTCCAACTATGGGCTATGCCACGGATCAAACTTAAATAAATGTAGTGCCGTTAAAAGGAATTTGCGTTAACGCGTTATTAATATATATATGATCGCGCCAGTTTGACCTTATCAGACGGAAGTAATAGCAGATGGGAACACTAGATGAGATTCGTCTGGATAGGAGGAAAAAAAAACAACTAATACTGTTGTGTTTCTCACAGAAACCGATCGGTTCATGTCTTAAGACAGTTGTTATCACTAGCAGCAGGGTTTGTGTGCACGTTGTCCAAGAATGTTTTTTGTTTGTTTGTTTAGCTCTCATAGAGTTGTTACCCATTCACATGATTATATGACCGGCACACAGCAGATACAGTACATTAATAAACATCAAAGCACCATGACACAGACGGTGAGTGAAACACAAGACATCATTTCTGCCACTGATTCACCAGCAGCTTCAGAGTGTTAATACATTGAGTGTGACAGTAATTTATTTTATTAGAAAAGATATTTGCCCTTAAAGCATGACCATTTGCAGAACTATTAATAGACGCACTATCAGACGCACGATTCAGACTCATTTGACATTTATGCTTGAAGATTAATACTTTATTTAAATTTTACTTTTGCTTTAAAACTCCATGTAATTCCAAAGTGACTGGGGTATTTTAGGACACTGGCTCAAACAGACTTTTGCATAAATATTTTTCAAAGTTTTTTTTTGATGAGTCACATTTATATCATAATAAATCTTTCCAGTTTATTTTCAGTTATTATCTTGAAAAAATACTGTGAATTATATATAAACACACATATAATAAAACACATATATAATTATTTTTATATTATATTAAAATAATTGACATATTACATTTATATAATATACAAATAATTATTGTTATTTTAGTATCATTAAGGTAATATTATACTCTATTAAAATTCATTTTTTTAACGATTTTTCCCTTTTCATTTGAATTTTAGTTACATTTTTAGACATTTTTAATATTTAAATTTTTATATACGTTTATATATTTACTATTATAATTTTTATATCTGTTTTAGTTACTTTAGTACGTCAAGTTAAGCTAAATTAAAATGATAAATCTAGCCTTGGCGACTATCTGATTAAATGAATTAAATGTAAATAAAAATATATTTAAAATAAATACAATTAAATTAAATTCACAAAGTAAATTAAGCAAGTCTTGCATATTTAATTTGGTTTTAGTAAACATTTATTTGTAACAAAAATGTTTCATATGGCTTTAGTTTTAGTTTTAATGAACGATAATAAACCTGATATACACATACAAACATCACACACTAGCAAATGCACATATGCACACACACACACAATTAATTTATGATAAATATCAAAGCATCAAAATTGTGTACCTATTTTCTATGTGAATATATTGTAATATGTAATTTATTCCTGTGATCAAGAAACATTTATGATTATTAAAGCTTCGTATTTTTGTGGCAACAGTAATACATTGTTTTCAGGACTCTTAAATGTAAGTTCAAAAGAACAATATATATTTGAAATATTAAACTTTTGGGTAACACTTTATTTTAAGGTTCAGTTATAAACTATTAACTAGATGCTTATTATCATGCATATTACTGGGATATTGGCTGTTTATTAGTACTTATAGACGGTTTCATCGAACGCACGCGCGTTGCTACGGTTACGCGCCTGGCCCGAAGTTAACTTCCGGTCTGTGTCTGTTTGTATGGCGCACTACTCAGTAGAAATACATTTTAAAGTACTATTCTTGGTTAACATGATATAAATATTAAAAATCAAGCAGAGAGCACATGACACAAGTTTCCCAACATTATTCTTATATTATGAAACAAAGAAACATGTTATGCCGACGCATTGCATAATTGAAAGGCGAGTGCGCATGCATTTATATAGGCTACTGTGAACCCACCGGTAAAATGATGTTCGTTCAAATCCAGCTCAGACATGACATAAATCTGTAGCTTACTATACTTGTTGTAGCCTTTAAACAATGTTTTTTTTTCTTCATATTTATGTTTAAATATTATAATATTATTTTTAGATTTCATCTGATTATAGGCTATAAGTGCAAAGATGCGAGTGGGTCAGAAATGATTTTGGTGGTTATATTTAGTTTAATATTAAGTTTTGTTTTGTAAAAAGCCTTTCTTTCGTTTTGTACAAATTGTCTCTTAATTTTAATAAAGGGTTCTTCAGTTAATTGCATGTATTTAATTAATAAGAAATAAATAAGTAGACTAGGTCGCGGAAGCCATCGCTTTCATTGCTCATGAACTGAAACTCGGCAGGCTTGCCTCACAGACATGAGGAATAGCCTAATATGTGTAGAAACGAAAAGATTTAAATAAGCACATGGTGCAGTGTTCAGAACTCACACGGTAAACAACCAGCGTTATACAGATGATCACGGCGATGGGCATGAGCGGGATGTTAAGGGAATTTTTTTTTTTTACCTTCTACTGAATCTGATCGGGTGCAAGCACATTTTAAACAGGTAGCACTTATTCACACACGTAATTTTGTGAATAAGTAATTTTGTCGTTTTCTCTAATGATTTCAAAAAACATCTTGCAGTGCTTACCTGCTTGTAGTTATCAGTATACTGTTATATTCTATTATATGATTTTGTCATTTCACACTGTGGCCAATTTAAATGTTACCAACTAAATGAGACATACTGAGTTTATAATTAAATTTATTAATTGCGTTTAATTATTGCATCTAAAGATTTTTCACGTGAATAAAGGCAAATAGATTTGCACACTTTGCTTATTCACTGGTCTAGTCTGTTAAACTTGTCAGAAGTTCTCGTTTCTAATCTGCCCTCGTGGTCTATTTTTTCTCTCATCAAAACCGAATACCATCAGTGGTTGTACATCAAGAGCAGGAACAGTTTTTGTGCGTTTTGTTTCGCGATCTGACCGGAACAAACAGAAAGTCTCTGCAACGGCATTAAGCGTTAGATTAAAGCGCTCGTCTGTGTGAAGACTGCATGAGCCGCGTTTGCTGCATTGAACTGCATTGTTTGTATTAGTTAGGTTAATCCGTGAAGCAAGATGTTTTAAAAAAGTGGTAGGGACATGTCCCACCCGCAAATTACGCCTATAAGTTAAAAAAAATTGGTTGATTGACGCCAATCGGACGTTCATGTTTTTTTTCCGTCTATTTGAAAGTTCGGCTAATAAACATGGTCATTTTTTTTATAAGTTACATAAACTGCTTTCAGGAGTTTTTGACCGGCATATCATCAAAATGTCCGGAAAACGAAACCTCTGCCGGTCACGGCCATGAGATTTTTCACTAGAATTTTTTTCTAGCGGAAACTCTGGGATCAACGTGACGGTGAGTAATGAATGACAGGATTTTCAGTTTTGGGTGACCTACCCTTTAAGTGGGGCGTTTTCCCACTCTATATTAAAGACATAAATGGGAGATTATTTATAATAAACATGCTGAAACAAAAAAAAAAAAATCTATACATTAAGATAATGGTGCACAATCAAAATTAAAGATGCTAATGCATAAGAAATAACGCATCCTCTGGTGTTATTGATGTCTACCGGAAGTTAAGTTTGGGCCACAAAAGCGCGCATGCGCAGTAGCGTTTGTTTATGTTGTTACCGTTGAAACCGTCTATAAAGCACATATTAATGCCTTAATGCCTACTCTTAATCCTACCCAATACCTAAACTTAAATGCTACAAAAAAAGTACCATACTAACTACTAATAAGAAGTAAATTATGAGTTTATTGAGGCAAAAGTCATAGTGAACAGTGAATATGTGTTCCCCATACTAAAGTGATACCAACTTTTGCATCATTATAAATGTCTTTCCTCTCTCTTTTGACAAATGTAACTCCCTGAAGACACAGACGCAGGCCTCACCTTCTCCTCCAGGCTCTTGAGGACGTCCCTCAGAGATTCGGTGGAGCAGTGTTGGGCCGCCTGGAGCAGCTGATCGGCCAGTGCAGAGATGAGCGGCTGCAGCTGGGACACCACACACAGGATCTCCCTTGCCTTGGCCGTCTGATCCGGAGGGTAGTAGATGCACTGATACGCCGTGCTGTGGCTGGTGGGACATCGAACAGGAGCGGGGGAAACGAGAGAGAGAGAGAGAGAGAGAGAGAGAGAGAGAGAGAGAGAGAGAGAGAGAGAGAGAGAGAGAGAGAGAGAGAGAGAGACTGAATTAATAACAGCAGGGAGATGAAGAGCGCCATCTTGCTCCTCATCAAACAGGTGTGATTACAGCACTGTGCACAAAATACACCGTGACATCAATGCGGCAACCCGAACAGCAGACATATCTAATAAACCCCGCCGAACCAATGACAATCCCTGCATGAATACTGCTCACTTCCTGAACATCGCGGCCTGTGTTTTATCAGAGCTCAGGAGACACTGGTAGACAATAGAAATGGCTCTTTAAAGGGAATATCATGCATTTTTAGCTGTTCATTTTCCCCATGATGCTCACTTACACAGTTTGTTGCCCAAAAAATGTCATAATTCACTTTTTTTATGATGTGTTACCCTCTCTCTGACTTTTGGGATGCTTATATACACGACCTGTGTCTGAAAATATGACGACACGTCTCACAATGGACTGAAAGATGCCAGATATGAAGTCAGATCTCCACAGGAAAATGCCTTCCAATAATTCCCTGCACTAAAAGTCAATAAATGTAAAAATATTAAATATTTTATTATTTAATTAATAAATATAATTTAAACATTTCAACAATAATATATATTATTTATGAATAACACTGATTATGTCTTCATCACGGCACCTGTTAGTGGGTGGGATATATTAGGCAGCAAGTGAACATTTTGTCCTCAAAGTTGATGTGTTAGAAGCAGGAAAAATGGGCAAGCGTAAGGATTTGAGCGAGTTTGACAAGGGCCAAATTGTGATGTCTAGACGACTGGGTCAGAGCATCTCCTAAACTGCAGCTCTTGTGGGCTGTTCCCGGTCTGCAGTGGTCAGTGTCTATCAAAAGTGCTCCAAGAGGAACAGAGGAGAACCGGCCACAGGGTCATGGGCGGCCAAGGCTCATTGATGCACGTGGGGAGCGAAGGCTGGTCCGTGTGGTCCGATCAAACAGACGAGCTACTGGAGCTCAGATTGCTCCAGATGTTAATGCTGGTTCTGATAGAAAGGTGTCAGAATACACAGAGCATCTCAGTTTGTTGTGTATGGGCCGGCATAACCGCAGACCAGTCAGGGTGCCCATGCTGACCCGTCCACTGTCGAAAGCACCAAAAGAGGCACGTGAGCATCAGAAGTGGACCACAGAGCAATGGAAGAAGGTGGCCTGGTCTGAGGAATCTTTTACATCACGTGGATGGCCGGGTGTGTGTGCGTCGCTTACCTGAGGAACACATGGCCCCAGGATGCACTATGGGAAGAAGGCGAGCCGGCGGAGGCAGTGTGATGCTTTGGGCAATGTTCTGCTGGGAAACCTTGGGTCCTCCATCCATGTTGATGTTACTTTGACACGCTCCAACTACCTAAGCATTGCTGAAACCATGGTCAGCCTTTAATGGAAACGGTATTCTGGTGGCTGAAATTCACATTGAACTGAATTCATGGATGAAATACCGCACCCAGATTTTTTTTTAAATATATAAAAAATTGTATTCATTAAACATGTTTAACAGCATTACATTTAACACGATTAACTCTAAATTGCCTAATTTGACATTATAAGTTCAATTCTCTAAAGCCATTCTGAACGATTGTGACACACAGACCGTGTTTCAATTATAATCACACTTATTGTGCTTTTATGATAATTAAAATCAGTCATACAAAGGGTGCAAATGACTTTACTGTTATTAGTCCCATTTGGAATTCGTTTATAATAAATTTGCCATTAAAAATATTTCTCCATCAATTACTCATAAATGAGAGCCGCTGTGTGTCTCGAACTCAATCACCTACAGCCGCGCCGCCACAAGAATTGCAGCGATTCCACTTTCTCTGAATATAGTCATAAATGTGTCCACTTGAACAGTAAGTGCTTGAATTGAAGATTTAAAGAAAGTCTTCAACCGGCTGAAGAAAAAGCGGCTCCATCAAGAGTATCCAACTCAAGTCCCATATTCAATGGCAGTCCTGAGGTTTCCTTAGGTGGCATTAAACACAGAACGGCACACACACTCGAGCGAACAGGTGAAAAGGGCAAGTTCAGAATGACGTGAAGCTGCGCGGCCTCGCCTGGAGATGACCTCCGTCTTTCCTGCTAGTTCAGCTGGACTCCGGTCCAGTTGTAAGTTTGTTTGTGACGCTGGAGATTAGAGACAGAGTTAGTGTCCTGATCCTAGATCAGTGTATCCAGAGGAGACTCACAGAGCCGAGGCTCATCGCTTCAGATAATTGGCTCCCGGGAGGATCACGGCTCCGAACAAATAAAAGGCCTAGCTTAAAGAGAGGAGATGCACACCAAAGGAGAGTGAAAAATATGAGGGAACATCAATAACACAAGTCACTGGACTCATTTAGCAGGTCTAAATGGATCTACACACTCCAAAAGGCTAAAAAGTCAAACTGATGGTCAGTGTAGGGGAGCTAAAAGTAGTGACAACTTAACTACATTTTAATTTTTCCAACAAGTTTAGCATTATAACTTGACAAAACACTTCTTCATTACTGTGAATTGGCTGAACTTGAAGCAGTTAGTTCCACTGAACTACAGTAGTCAAAAAATAGACACAGATTCATTTGATTAATCAACGAATAGTATTCACAGACATTTCTGCAAATTGTTCAGATGGTTCAGTTCAAATAACCGGGGCACCGCATAGATTCACTCATTGATTTGAGTCACTTTTGCTATAGTGGTAACAACATTAAAGTAATTTGAGTTTGTTTTAATCAAATGGATTCGTTCACTTTTCACGTCTTTGTATAGGGTTTAAAAACATTTTGTCAATTCATTTGATTCATCATTCAATCGGGTTCATTACAATGAGTCGCTTTTAAAACTAGATTCCTTTGAGTTATCACTCAAGTTCATGTTAATCGACTGGTTTAAAAACGAATTGGTTTAACTGATACTGTTCACATAATGTAATAAAATGAATGTAATGAAATTAATTTAGTTTTAATCAAATCGATTTATTCAGCGAGTTAAATTCAATTAAATTGTTCAAAACCATTTTTTAATTCATCACTCAAATTGTTAAGAAACGTCGTTTTGAACCTTCTGTTTTAGCGATTCAATTCATTCAGACATCACATAGTGTTCACAAAATTAAACTCCAATCAGTTTGATTTTTAATCAAATCGATTCATTCAGAGTTCTTTTCAATTAAAATTTTCACAATTTATTCACAGATTTTTTGTGTGTGATTATTTGCGTTTAAATGGTGTTTAAAAAAGTCTATTTGAACCATCTGTTTTAGCGACTCATTTCATTCAGACACTTTTCATTTCAATGAACAAATAAAAATAGACTCATTTAAGTCATCACTCAGTGTTCACAAAATTCAGTTCCAGTCAGTTTGAATTTAAGATCAGATATATTAGTTCATTTAATTTCAATGAATTGGTGATAGATTAGATCCTCAATAGATTCCTTGGGGAACGTCAATTTGATCTGATTAAGTGATTCAGTTCATCCATACAGTTCATTGCAATGAACTGGTTTAAAAAGAGATTCACAGATTCATTTCACGTAGTCACAGACTCACGTACACGTACAGTATAGTAGTGTTCCCAGTGTGCCATTAAAAAAAAAATGTGTAGCACAATAAATATTTAGTAAATATTTACAATGCATAAATATACTAGCCTAGAAATCTAGATGCACCCTAGCGGCAGTGAATAGCAACTCTCAATACACGTCTGAGCTGTAAAAACCAAACTCTGGTCGGGCCAATCAAATCGTGTATAGAGTCGGTGGGCGGGGCTTAACATAATGATGGCCGAGTTGCGTTTGCGTGCTTCTAGTAAACACAGAAACTGGCAAACGGCGGCGGTCTTTCGAATCAGCTTTGACCGCGACTCTGGAAGACTTGGAGTTAAGCTTTTCTCTGAGAAAAGAACAAAGAACGGCTCTGAAGTCATTCTTAAGAAGGGAAGATGTGTTCAGAGTTTAGCCGACCGGATACAGTGAATGTTTAATCTGTCAACAAGCTCTGCTTCACCTTCGTTGCTCTGGTTGGTGTAGCGCTATCCTATCGCGTGCAGAGGGAGTTTGAAAGACAACCGTTTATCCGCCCCTCGGATTGAGCCGTCAATGGTGAGTTTCCAGACCAAACATCTTGATGTGGGTCTGGCTTGTCAGGCTATAAATATACATTATATACAATAAATATTGTTAATAACAAAAAAAAAAAACTATTTGTGCCATTAGCTATACTTTTAAATAGTAACTACTTATCTACAATAACACTGCTCAAGTGATACGGATGAAACAAAAACATTTCAAAATCCATTAATGTCAGTGTCCAATAAATCAAAAGAATGTGAGACAGATAGGGTGTCATTTCATCACAACACTTATTAGGATGTGATTCACAGGAAGTGGCAGGGACACAATGCCATCTGAGACCCGGCTCGATGGCTAATGACTTGTTGGCTGTACAGCACTACACCTCAGGAGAGCCAGACCCTATCCAGTCTCAACCTGGCTTCAAGAAAACAGCATTAGTGCCGAGTACCTGACTCATTCATCACTAACCCTCCAGCCACTGCTCCCAATCTCAAAGCCCAGATGGAATCTGCAGAGGTTTTTTTTGTTTTGCATTTTCATTTACAAGTGGGCAAAGTAGATAGCATATAAAACGAGGCAGAGACAACACTCAAATACCATTTGGGAGATAAAACAAGTAGTCTGATTAGCATAGTAGCCACATTCATTTTTGACATGTCAGCTCGTTCACGTAGTTCATTTAAATTAAATGATTCAAAATAACGATTCACAGATACATTTCAGTCAGTTGTGATCTGAAAATCATTTCTGCAGTGTTATATATATATATATATATATATATATATATATATATATATATATATATATATATATATATATATATATATATTAGACTTTTTTCTATTCTATTCTTAGGCGACAAAAACAGAAAGAGGTAAAGGACAAGTGTTCACAATCACTGCGCTCTTTAGATGTGTTCGCATCTCATCATATACACACACACGATTTTACTTTCACTTTAGACATAACCGACTGTGTTTATATATGTTCCTCATATATCATCCTGGCCAAATTTACCCATCGGCCTCTGTCCATCATGGCCTCCTAATAATCCCCTTATAATGATTGGCTTCATCACTCGGTCTCCTCTCCACCAATCAGCTGGTGTGTGTTGAGCGTTCTGACGCAAAATGGCTGCCGTTGCATCATCCAGGTGGATGCTGCACATTGGTGGTGGTTGAGGAGATTCCCTCTTCTATGTAAAGCGCTTTGAGTGCCTAGAAAAAACGCTATATAAATGTAAATAAATCATATTTTTTTATGTTAACCTTGAGGCTTTTAGTGCGCGTGCTCAGCACATGTAAAACAGTGCACAAGCAATAATTAACTGCCAAGGCTTTCGTGATTGTGAATAACTATACCGTTCCGTGAGTATAACTCTGACACCAGCCTTTAAAAGGCGGCTAAACACCCCCTAACTTTAGTGCATTTGATTGGATATTTGCTCATATCAGTGCGTAGACTCACAGGCTCACTCAAACAGAGCCTAAAAAACTGAGAGAAATATTTAAAATGGAGAGAAATAGAAATAATTAATTAAATGCAAAACCGGAAAAATTTATTAACGCAATTCACTAGCGCGTATTGAACCATGAATGCCTTCCAGAACGGTTCAATATTATATGGAGAATTGTGGCATCCCTAATAATTATATGTACATATTACATAATATACATAATATACATAATTTAATTTTGAATAAAAAAGTTTAACTATATTTTAATTATATAGTTATATATATTTTATATTTATTTGTTATAACTATTTTTTATAAATTGAACTATTTCAATTACCAGTAGTTTATAGCTTGGGATGCTTCAGTGATAAAGCTTCCTCCACAAAGCCTCATTGTCATTAAAGGGGTCATATAATGCCATTTTTGTACAAGTTAGTATGATTATTTAGTGTCTAAATTAAAACTTTGTAATATAGTTTAATTAAAAATTATATTTAGTATTCTAAGAAATCACTCATTTAACCTGGTGAAGTAACCTGTTTTCAGCAAGCCGTTTTTGTACATGTGCCTTTTATGCTAATGAGCTGTGCTCACCCCGCCCCTCTGTTCTGTGGGGGCTTTGAGTGTGAAGCGTTGCTCAGGCAACAGAAGAAAGTTTGACAACGCGAGTCTCTCAGGACACATCTGTGCAAGTTCAACCGTATCAATTCGATATATGAGATATATCAACATCAAAATGGCTGCTGTGTTCATTATTACACCCAAGAGCAGAACACCACAATCGCTTATACGCCATTCTGCTCCAGCGGATCCACAATGGCAGACAGCTTGCGCTCGCTCAGGGCAGGTCCGAGCTGAAACACTGCTGTCAATTATCCGTCGTGGGAGGAGTGTCCGATCGTGTGACGTCAGACATCGAACGGCTTGATTTCAGACAGGTGAAAATATATAAGGAGATTAAAAAAAATACTTGATGGATTTTTATCATTATAGGATGGTTGCGTACAGTCACTACCGACACACATTGCTGTATAATCAACTTGTAAAAGTGCATGTACCATTATATGACCCCTTTAAAGTGACTATTTTAAAGTCTATTATCAACTACAGTTGTTCAAAAGGGTGAGAGACTAGCCTAAAATAATCTGCGCCGCAGCATCAAACACACGCAGCATTAGGGATGGGTACCGAAAACCGGTATTAAACGGGCCCCGGGGGTGAATTTTGAAAGACCGTTGTATCGATAAGCTCGGACCTTATCGGTTCTTCTGTCGGTACTTTTGAAAATACACGTGTGGAGAAAGAGAGAGAGAGAGAGAGACCACGAGCAAAACGACAGAGGGCATAACTAGTCAAACATAGCCTGGTTACACTTTAGATCTGTGATAGTCTGATTTTATTTTAGATTTTGGCTTCCAAAGATTAAAATAATATTTATGTCTAGCGCAACTTATGTAGGCTAATTCCCTTTGCAGCAGTAGCCCACGCTGTCATTTCTCCATAAAACTCAAACGCAATGACAGAATCAGCACGATCAGGGATTGTTGTAAAATACAGTCTAGCTACTGTTGGTAAATTGTGGGGTGCGTTTTAATAATAAAAAGAGCGATTTGAAATTTGAAATGTGCGCAAGAGGATGTTCCCAAGTCGGCGCGCGCCCTCCGAAACAGCCCGCAACGAGACGAGCAAATTACACTTTCGGTTTCACACTCGCGTCTAAACGATCAAATGTACCCAAACATCTATGTCAAAATCCCGGCTTGGAGAGTCTCTTAAACACAACAGTTTAACAGGTTTAGTTTGTGTCTAAAATGGACGTAGTTATATGGATAGTCAGGAGAAAATGTAGTGCATCTGCCTATTATCAGTCGCCTAGAGCTGCACATCTGTCTTAAAGAGGCAGTGGTGTTAATAAACATGCTGATGAATTACTGCGAATTAAACAACCAAATGCAAAGAGAAAATCACTCACAGCTCTTGAATTAATAACTTCAGCTTTATTACGCATTATTTTGGCTATTTATGATAAACTATGCAGTGTTATTTTACTAGAATTCTTCCTGAAATTAAAGCACTGTATAGGCCTATATAATGTGTATTTTTGTTAATTGTGTGTGTGTGTGTATATATATATATATATATATATATATATATATATATATATATATATATATATATATATATATATATATATATATATATATCAAAAAGTACCGATAAGAATACCGTTAAAGTACCGGACCGATAAGCAGTATCGGTAAGAGTAGTAATACCGTTAAAATCTTAACGATACCCATCCCTACGCAGCATGGGGGGAAATTTCGCCACAGAACAGCAGGAAATATTTCAAATGCAACACCACTATTAGCCACATCCTCCACACACACACGAAGATCAGTAAATGTGCAGTCTGGATATACATAAATGATCAATGAAATAAAAATCATACTAATGAGAGAAAAAGGAAACGCCAAGCCCCTCAAGTGCAATCAGGCAAACGTCTCTGGTGTGTCTCTCATTAAATGTACAAATATAAAGGCAGAGGGAGACATTTACACCCCAGGACGAGTTACATCAGGACAAGCCTTACAAACTGTGTTTAGGGTTTATAATATGGAGAAAGCTATTCGTTAGCATTCCTATTCACTCCTAAAGCAGGAACAACACTCATCCCAGCAAACAAAAACATGTTATAAGGACATTTTGCAAAGATTCTCATTAAGTTATGATTCTCTGAACGTCCAAAACATCCATTTTTAAATGTTTTCAACACGGTTTCTTGTTTATACGAACCTTAAAGGGTTACTGCAGCGATTTAGCATATGGCTTAGAGTATGAGTAGAAACCCGGGAGTATATACGGGAGTATATTCGAATAAATATGAATGCTGGGTTGTTTTAACCCAATGTTGGGTTAAAACCCTGTGGTTGGGTTTAATATTTGCTTAAGACAACCCAATCACTGGGTTATAACAACCCAATTGCTAGGCTAGTCCATATTTTACCCAACATTGGGTTGTTTTTACCCAGATTTTTTTGTGAGTTTACCTCAGCTCTAGTGATAAATGTAATCTGACTCCTGCAGTGTGTGTGCTGTGACTCTCGCTCGGCTCACTCACATTATATTGAACAGACACATTCAGTTTTTATTTGTAGTGTCTGTTCTCTAACTGAACTGATTTATGAAAATGAAAGTGGTGGGAAAGTGATCCAGTAATCCAGTAGCGATGGCTTTGGGAATGGCCTCGTAGGGCACCAATGCATTCTGGGAATTGTTGTCTTTCATCCCCATGGGACAAAAATACATTTTCTGTCTTTTCTCAGTCTAGAAGGCACCAAATTAAAAAAATATTCCACATTTAGTACACAATGTAACTACAGAAGGGTCAAGTATTAAATAGGAAAAATATCGAAGGTCTTTGGTCATTTTTGAGTGAGAAACGGTCTAATCTGAATCAATGATCTATGCTAAGCTATGCTAAAAGAGCTACCGCCAGACCTCGAGATCGGCTGAATGGATTTGAAAACAGTAAAACTTTTTAACTCTAGGGGAGTTGGAAAATTAGCCTATTTTCAAAAAAAGTGGAGTGTTCCTTTAATGCTAAACCACTGAATCATTTCATTTTTTTGCATCTTGCAAACAGTTCTAAAAAAGTAGTAACTTTAGCCGAATGTCCAACTAACATGTTTAAAATAAACATTCCATGAATGATGTATAAATAGTTTAAGTTTTTATAAATAGTACGTTTTTATGCTAATGTTTTGAGAGCATTATTACCGACCAGATAACTTTGAACGGATATTCTATTCCCGTTACTGGAACGTCTCAGAACTTTCCCAGAACATTCCGAGAACGTTCCCTGTTAGCTGGGATGTAGTCAAAGTACACACACTCAAATCCACCACAAAAACGATCAATCTCACCATCTGGAGGAAGACGATTATCTTTGTGCAGAAAGCAAATCGACTGCCAAACGACAGAACATTCTAGTCATCCTGACACGCTCAAATTAAAGGCAAATAAAAAGCTTGTGGATGTTAAAGAGAAATAAATGCTAGGGCTCGGAGGCGGCCTCAGGGAACCAGAGAAATGGATATTGATTGGCTCTCACATAGCGGGCCAATCAAAGCCATCGTAGCTGCATATTACATCGGGCCGAGCGTCCACCCCGGACCTGATGGATCAGTCCGATCGCTCCCCGGCCGCCTTTCCTGCTTCGCTCTTTAGGCACAAGACAAGACAGATGGCTCTTTCATTTCGCTCTCAGCGTCCTTTTTTCCCCAGCACCCTTTTTCCTGTGATGCATTAATAATGGCCAAGAATCGAGTCCGTCCTATTATTTGTCCTCTAATCAAAGAAAAAGCTAAAAGGTTGCTTTCCAGGAGGGCCTGGGCGGATGTTTGAATGAATATGGGTTTGCTCATGAGGTCATCTCTCATTGTCCATTAAACAAAAAAAAAGTGATTGTAGCGATCGCGCGTAAGAGATTAAAAAACAACCTAGAAAGGAAGTTAAAGAGATCATTCACCCAAAGATTGGGTGAAAAATTAAACCTTTTCTTCAGTGGAACACAAAAGGAGACACTTTGAAGAATGCATTTAGTCGCTCTTTTCCATGCAACTACAACAAATGGGGACTACACATTTTACCCTTAAAGTGTTAGTTCAGCCAAAAATGACAATTCTGTCATTAATTCCTCTCCAGCATGTCGTTCCGAACCTACAAGACCTCCGTTCATCTTCAGAACACAAATTAAGATATTTTTGATGAAATCCGAGTGGTTTTTGAACCGTCCATTGACGGCAATTTAATCAACACTTTTAAGATCCAGAAAGGCAGTAAAGACACGGTTAAAGGGTTACTTCAGCGATTAGCATATGGCCTGGAGTATATTCAAATGATTGAGCTTTCCCCCCTCATATCCCCCTGAGACGAGAGATTTATGCATTTTATTTCTGGAAAAATTCCTCCTATGATGCAAATTGACGATATTTGCATCACAGGAGGAATGTTTGGCCAAAGGCTAAAGACTACAGCCAGCAGAGGGAGCCATTTCCGCATGTTTTGAACTCGCGCGTGTGGGATGGAGATCACACTCAGAGCTCAGCTCACAGCCTCAGGCACTCATTTAAACGGAGCTATGCTGAGCAATGTAAGTCTTTTAACTTCTCAAATTAATTTCTATGAAAGTTAAGCTTGCAAAGGCATGAACTGAAACACGCCAGACTGAACTCGCGTTGTGAATGTATGCCGCGAGTGTAGTCGCGATTACCTCAGCTCTCATCATGATAGCTCATTAGTGCTCAGTGCTGTGACACTCGCGCGGTGACTCACTCATTATATTGAACACACACGTTCAGTATTTAATTGTAGTGTCTTCTCTAATTCAGTCACTAATCCAGTAGCGGTGGCTTTGGGAATGGCCTCACAGGGCAGCGAAGCATTCTGGGAATTGTAGTCTTTCATCCCCATGAGACAAAAATACATTTTTTTGTATTTTCTCAGTCTAGAAGGCACCAAATTCAAAAATAATTTCACGTTTCTACTACATTAATGACCCAGTTTAAATACAGATTCATCTTCCCAGCGCTGAAGTACCCCTTTAAAATAGTCCATGTGACTCCAGTGGTTCAACCTTAATGTTATGAAGTGACGAGAATATTTTTTGAGTGTAAAAAAGCAAACAAAAATATCGACTTTATTCAACAATTTCTTCTCGTCTGTGACAATGTCAATAATGAGCCGCTGTTGCAATGACGTAGCTGCCTGTGGATGGTTCAGAAACCTCTCGGATTTCATCAGAAATATCTTCATTTGTGTTCTGAAGATGAACGGAGGTTTTGAACGACATGAGGGTGAGAAATTAATGACAGAATTTGCATTTTTAGATGAACTATCCCATTAAGACTAAAAGTTCTAGTCCCCATTCATTGTAGTTGCATGGAAAAGAGCGACCAAATGCAAATGCATGAACTAACCCTTTTAAAGTCCCATACACGTCGCCTATACAACCAAGTTTTTGAAAGTAGCTTTTTTTGTGATCAACTGATCAATTTTAAATCAATATTCACTAAAACTCTGTCGCCATAGTTCTGCTTAGCCAAACTAAACACATTTCATTCTTATGAGTCGGACCTTTTCAATGAATCAAATGAGTCAGGTGATTAAAAAAAAACAGTCTAAATGATTCAATTACAAATTGGACTGATCTGGTTCAGGATTCGAAGCTGTTCCTCAAACACAGTTATAATATGACTTCAGTAGACTTGGACAAAATTCATATAAATAAAACTGTACAGTGCTTTTGCACCCTTCTTCAAACTCAATGGTCTTTAGGTCTGCACACTTGGCATGTTTGGTTCGATTCAAGCAAAAGATGGTGAGATTGATCATACAGCACATACAGCCAGTGCATTTAGCCCAAAATACAACACTGTTTTGGATGTTTGGTAAGTTCTTTTGGGAAATATACATAATACATTTCAGGCTGTGCTTATATGCCATGCCTTTGGGTTCTGTGTCTTTAGGTTTGGTGTTAAAATGCCAATGTGAATGCAAAGCGAACCAGAACTAAATGTTTTTTTTTGTTGTTGGTCCGACAAAAGCGAACCGCACTACAAGTGTGAACACACTCTTAGTCTTCATTCATTGTAATTGCACGTAAAAGTACAATCTTTAAAGGTCTCGTTTTCCTTGTTTTTGAAGCTTTGATTATGTTTACAGTGTGCAACATAACATGAGTTCATGTTTCGCGTGTAAAAAAACACAGTATTTTTCACACAATTGACTTATCTGTACAGCGCTGTTTCCTCTGTCCTAAAAACGGCCTGATGATTCCCTTGTTCTATGAAGTCCCTCCTTCAGAAATACGTACCGAGTTCTGATTGGGCCAGCGGTTGCCGTGTTGTGATTGGACAGCAGCTTAGCGCACTTTGCGAAAGGTCCCACCTCTTACCATAACGGGGCGATGCACGCGCTGAATGCGCGCTCTTCTCAAGTGGCAACCTCCCGCGATCTCTCTTGAAGCCAATACGGAAGTAATGTAAACTACAATTCCTTAACTGGCCACTAGAGGCAGGCTCCAGAAGGAGCAGAATCTCATTGAGCCCCATGTTAAAATTCTGTTACAAAAACTTTACAGCAGAAAAAAACATGTTTACAGCCTGGTACAAATTGTGGTTTTTGCCTATACGGCTAATATTGATCTTCGTGACGACTGTGAGGAGGGTGAATTTTTTTTTATAACTCATTCGTTTACGTTATATAAAGCCATAAAGTTCTGGATAATTAAGGGCGTGGTTACAAGTGGATAGCCATTTATCTGCCTTCTATAGTCATTGCGTCACCTCAGCTCCGCCCACGTCCCGCCCCTTTTTGCCCATTTTCTGTTATCCGGGAGTGACACGCGATAACGCGAAGCTTCAGAATGGCTTATCAGAATCCTATGGGTGACGTCACGGACACTACGTCCGTATTTTTTTTACAGTCTATGGCTCTTCTCCACGTGAGAGCAACAAGACCACGCCTCCTATTTTGCGTGTACTTGAGGGTTAGTCAACAAACGGTTCTAGTGACGTCATTCCTGAAGGAAGTGCAGAGGTGTAGTCCAAACCAGCCGTTCGCTGTAGGCTTTGAAAGGGAACTTCTGTTAAATAAAATATCTCGCTTGGCATTGAACTTTGAGCTTTATAATTTTACAGGTATTATTTATGCTCTAACAGCAACATTACACACTAACTAAAGTTTGAAAGATGGGATTGTGAAGAACGGGACCTTTAAAACACCTTTAACGAACGCTCCAAAGAAAGTAACAAAGGTTTGGAACAACGTAGAGATTATAAATTCAGATTATTATAATTGCTGTGAACTTTCCCTTTAATTAGCATATTTAACTTTATTCTATAACTCTAAAAAAAGAAAAGGACTCCCACAACAAGTGAGGGAGTTAAAAAAAAGCTAAATCTAAGCATGAAGTAAAACATTAGCCAAGTCAGAAAGGAAACAAAATGAGGTCTGTCTCAGCCTGGATTAATGTGCAGCGCGAGCGCTCTTTCACAAATTGATTTCTCTCTGGTAGAAACGGCAAATGTCCTTGCCTCGTATCAGTGGCGTGCTCGGCTGATAAATCTTCCCACCATTGGAGGCTGGAAACTTTTGAAAGGATGTTGAATTTCTTCATACTACTATTCCACTGTCAGTCAGGCTCAGTAACATGAAAAACCCAGGCACTGTAAAGAAAATAATTGGACTTTGCTTGGTTTTTAATGAGCCTGTCCTCAGAGGGTTTGAGAGAAGTACAAGTCAAATTATAAAAAATTGACAAGTTCACATGATCAGCCTCATGTCGACAAAATCATCCCCAAAGACTCTCAGACCGCATCCACAGAAGCCAGCTGTGATCATTCACAAAGAACAAAAATGCAAAGAAGCGAATAAGAGAGATGCGTGTTGTGGAGCTCTTTATGTATGGATATCACAAGGGGCAGGGGCTGAAATGACAAGCTTTTCCTTCTTTAGAGGACTGAGAATAAGAGAGAGAGAGAGAGAGAGAGAGAGAGAGAGAGAGAGAGAGAGAGAGAGAGAGAGAGAGAGAGAGAGAGAGAGAGAGAGAGAGAGAGTTAGAATTAATTTGAGAGTGACAAACATGTCAGGAGACACACCAAAGCTGTGCCAATGTGATCCAATTGGGAAAATTAAGTTAAATTCCAGGTGACACAGAGCACCAACAATTGGAAACTTAAGCTAACGCAACTGAACACACACACACACACACACACACACACACACACACACACACACACACACACACACACACACACACACACACACACACACACACACACACACACACACACACACACACACACACACACACACACACAAATAGAGCCAAAAACACTTTTGCAACCACCTATAAACACTCTAGCAACTTCCTAGATTGCCCCTGCTACCATTCAGATCCCCTTAGAATCGACATACCTAGCAACATTCTAACGAGCACTTAGTACGCCATAGCAACCACTTAGAACACTTAAGTACATGGCATTCACATGATAATATGTTAACAAACAATTAGAACACCCTAGCAACTGCATAGCAACACTCCAAAACACACAAACAAATAAAACACCCATAACATTTTTTGCAACCACCTAGCAACCACCTAGATTGCCCCTGCTACCATTCAGAACCCCTTAGAATCGACATACCTAGCAACATTCTAACGAGCACTTAGTACACCCTTACAATCACCTAGACCACCATAGCAACCACTTAGAACACTTCAACACATGGTATCCACATTGTAACATCTTAACAACCAATAAGAACACCCTAGCAACTGCATAGCAACACACACAAATAAAATACACATAACACCTTTATAACCACCTAACAACACCCTAGCAACCACCGAGATTGCCCCTACAACCTTTCAGAACCCCTAAGATTCGACATACCTAGCAACATTCTTACAAGCACTTAGTACACCCTAGCAACCACCTAGACCACCGTAGCAACCACTTAGAACACTTCAACAAATGGCATCCACATGGTAACATCTTAACAACCAGTTAGAACACCCTAGCAACTGCATAGCAACACACACACACACACACACACACACACACACACAAGTAAAACACCCAGAATAATTTTTAACCACCTAGCAACACCCTAGCAACCACTTAGAACACTTCAACAAATGGCATCCACATGGTAAAATCTTAACAACCAATTAGAACACCCTAGCAACTGCATAGCAACACACACACACACACACACACACACACACACACACACACACACACACACACACACACACACACACACACACACACACACACAAGTAAAACACCCAGAATACTTTTTAACCACCCAGCAACACCCTAGCAACCACCTAGGACCCCCCCCAGCAACCACTTAGAACACTTCAACACACGGCATCCACATGGTAACTTATCAATGTTTAATGTTTCTCCTAATCAACAGAACAGCGCTTGTCAGTTATCACATTTAGTTTCTCTCACAGTTTACAGCTACACCTGGCCTCAAATCTAGTGCCGTCAGCTTGTGTTGATGACACAGTAAAACTGCACGATTTGTAATGGTGCGTGGCGGGCCACATGTAATGTATGCTAATACACAAGCTGTGGACCGCTTGAAATTCATCCCCGGGCTGCAATTGGCCTGCGGGTCGGACTTTGGACACCCCTGCTCTACTCGGATAGTGTGCCTATGAATGTGAAATCCCGGCTTAAGTCCAGACTTCATTCAAAATCAATAAGGCAGAAAATCATAGTGCTTATTGGGTTCACGGATCAGGGCAACCGGAATGTGTGAGGAATTGTGAAATTCCTCCATCATTCATAGAAATCAACTGGATTTGACCGGATTAGCTGATCGATCAACTTAAAGAGTCTTAATGAGGGAAAATATTTGAGCCTAAAGGAAAAAAACATCAACAATATTAACTTCAAAAAGATGCGTGTGCGGATCAGAGTTGTGCTTCCGAATGATGCAACCTTCGTACAATTCCCTAGAAATGCGTCTAAATGTGCTGCGGTTCATGCGCCCCATATTTCTCTCTAGCAAAAGAATCAATTTACACAGTGCAAGTTTCTGAGACTCACCACCATCTCTATGTGCAGTCCATATGCAATACGTTTAGAGTGTTTTTATAGTCTTTTTATTGTCTTTTTATAGTTTCTGAGCTTGACAGCCTGTGTGGTCTCAAAGTAAAGTTCTTGAAAATATCTTTGAATAAAGACACGGATGACAAGGATTACATGAATCCATAATATCTCATTAAATGAAAAATCCTCAGCGCTCAAATTAATCTTGTAAAACAAATTAATCTTGTAAAACTGAATGCGCAAATTTTTTTTAGCAAAAAAGTTTTGGTATCACTTCAGTGTGGGGAACACATATTCACTTAGCCTAGAAATCTAGACGCACCCTAGCGGCAGCAAATCTAATCTACCCGCAAGTGTCGTCTAGCAACTCTCAATACACTTCTGAGCTGTAAACGCCAAACTCTTGCTGGGCCAATCCCATCGTGTATAGAGTTGGTGGGCGGGGCCATAATGACGACGGCCGAGTTGCGTTTGCGTGCTTCTAGTAAACAGAAACTGGCGAACGGCGACGGTCTTTTGAATCAGCTTTGACCGCGACTCTGGAAGACTTGGAGTTAAGCTTTTCTCTGAGAAAAGAACAAAGAACGGCACTGAAGTCATTCTTAAGAAGGGAAGATGTGTTCGGGGTTTAGCCGACCGGATACGGTGAATGTTTAATCTGTCAACGAGCTCTGCTTCACCTTCGTTGCTCTGGTTGGTGTAGCGCTATCCTATCGCGTGCAGAGGGAGTTTGAAAGACAACCGTTTATCCGCCCCTCGGATTGAGCTTCCAGACCAAACATCTTGATGTGGGTCTGGCTTGTCAGGCTAATATTCACTATTAACTATGACTTTTGCCTCAATAAACTCCTAATTTACTGTTTATTAATAGTTAGTAAGGTAGTTTTTGAAGCATTTTAGTTTAGGTATTGAGTAGGATTAAGAGATGCAGAATATGGTCATGTAGAATAGGGCATTAATAAATGCTTTATAAGTTTTTAATAAACAGAAAATATCCTAGTAATATGCATGCATAGTTAATAGTTAATAACTGAACCTTAAAATAAAGAGTTACCCACGTTTTGTATTCATTATGCCAACTTTCCCAGTTTACATCTCTACAGGAGGATGCTTTCGTGGTTTAAAGGAACACACCAACTTTTTGGGACTTTAGCTTATTCCCCGTATCCCCCAGAGTTAGGTAAGTCCACACACACATTCTCATCTCTGTGCGTGCCATAACTCTGTCTGACACACACACTGCTAGCCTAGCTTAGCACAAAGACTGAAGATAAACGGCTAATCTTTATTTGCGGATTGAAAACAAACCCAGAAGAGAAGGCAATGCTGAATAAAGTTGTAGTTTTAGTTATTTTTGGACCAAAATGTATTTTCGATGCTTCAAGAGACTCTGATTAACCCACTGATGTCTCATATGGACTACTCTGATGATGTTTTTATTCCCTTTCTGGACATGGACAGTATAGTGTGCATACACTTGCATACGCTCTCAGACTAAATCTAAAATATCTTAAACTGTGTGTGAAGATGAACGGAGGTCTGATGGGTGAGGAACGACATAAGGGGGAGTCATTAATGACATCAATTTCATTTTTGGGTGAACTAACTCTTTAAGTCCCAAAAAGTCAGCGTGTGCCTTTAATACAGCTGTTCTTCATCACCATGTGAACATGGTGTGTGCATACGTGTGGAGACTGACCTCTTCTTCTCGGATTCGTATTTGTTGAGCAGTTTCTGCAAGCCTCCGCTCTTGAAGCCTTGCGAATGGGCTGCCGGAGCGCCTACTGTGACCACATCGTAGAAGGAATCTGTGGAGGAAACAGCAAACATCCTTCAACAGGCCTCGCAAATCACACACAAGCCCACGCCGCACCATTCACCTCTGTATTTCGTCTCGTTTTATGCGCTTCATGTTGTTTTGTGAATGCATCCAAACAGCCTGTTCCAGCTGAAGAACTGTGACACATCTATTAAACAGGGAGCAGTGCGGGACGACATGCCATATTCGAGTGTGTGATGAGTTTCAAGTATGAGAACCGCCTGCGTAACAACAGGGCTCCAGAATTAACACTACTGAATATCACCAAAGGTCATATTATATGCTTCAATTTCATCTGAACACTTGCATTTTATAGCCAAATTTATAGTACTACATCACATACATAACTGATTAGTTTAAATATGATTTGTAAACAATTTTAAGAAAAATACTTATATTATCATGTTTATTGACACTTCCCAAAGACATACTGATTATTTATTGTACAAACTGTATATTTTATCCCCTAATCCTAAACCTACCCATCACGGAAATCTGCATTTTTATTGCAGATTTCCAATAAAAAAATCTGCATTTTATTAAAAAAAAAAACATCACTTATTATGATTTATGAGCTGTTTTCTTCATGGGGACTAAAAATGTCCTCACAAGGTCAAGGAGTTTGGATATTGCCATGTAATACAGGGTTTATCTGGACCACACACACACACATTCTCTCTCTCGCTCGCAGACACACACACAGTCTCTCTCTCTCGCTCATGCGCACACACGCACACTCTCCCTCCTTCTCTCTCTTTCTCTCTCGCACAAACAAACACACACACGCATGTGGACGAACGCACATACACAGATACACACACTGTCTCTCTCTCTCTCTCTCTCACACACACACACACACACACACGCTCTCTCTCTATCTCTCTCACACACACTCACACTCTCTCTCTCACCTCCCCACACACACACACTCAGCCCCGCACACACACAGACACACACGCACACACACTCTCTCTCTCTCTCTCTCTCTCTCTCTCTCTCTCTCTCTCTCTCACACACACACACAAAGGCACACACACACACACACACTCTCTCTCTCTCTCTCTCTCTCTCTCTCACACACACACACACACACACAAAGGCACACACACAGACACACACACACACACACACACACTCCTTCTCTCTCTCTCTCTCTCTCTCTCTCTCTCTCTCTCACACACACACACACACACACACACACACAGACACACACACACACACACACACGCACACGCACATTGCAGACACTTTAACCACTTTAATGAATTTATACCACATGATTGGATTTCTTTGTATTTTAATTTAAATATCGTCTGAACATTAGATCAAAACTAACTCAGCGTCTTCATGAGGAAAGCGCAGAACTCCAGAAACACAATCTCAGGCGTCATTACTCCACTAAACATTCAGAGCGGTACGCCACGAGGAACAAATGGGTCGCCCCATGAACCAATAACTGTGTAACTGTGCCAATAATATATTCCTTGGATATTTTAAGCGTGGCTGTAAAACATTGTAAAACACTTGTGTTTGTTGCAACTGTTCTGACAATACAATTCATTGAACAAATGAACACACAGACTTGAAGAGATTCATTCCAATGATTCACCTCAGATCAGACTGCCTTAGTTTAAGGCTTCAAACTCTTTACAGGGCTGCTGTGTCCTAAAAATAACACTTCCAAAAGGAGATTTTTAAAGTGATTTTATAGTACAGCCATTTTTCTTCCCCAAAGAACACTTCAATAATTGATAAAAAAGCTTTTGTAGAAGGGAAAGATTCCATTGAAAAGTCAAAGATTCTTCAATGCCAATAAAGAACCTTTATTAGAGCGTACAGGTCGGTTGCTTAGAGCATTAACAAGCTGTGGTGGAGAATATTAAAGGGTTAGTTCACCCAAAAATGAAAATTCTTTCAATTATTACTTACCTTAATGTTGTTCGACACCCATAAGACCTCCGGTCTTCACACACAGTTTAAGATATTTTATATTTAGTCTGAGAGCGTATGCAAGTGTATGCACACTATACTGTCCATGTCCAGAAAAGGAATAAAAACATCATCAGAGTAGTCCATATGAGACATCAGTGGGTTAATCAGAATCTCTTGAAGCATCGAAAATACATTTTGGTCCAAAAATAACAAAAACTATGACTTTATTCAGCATTGTCTTCTCTTCTGGGTTTGTGTTCAATCCTCAAATAAAGATTCAAACGGTCATGAATCAGCGAATTGATTCATGATTCGGATCGCCAGTGTCACGTGATTTCAGCAGTTTGACACGCGATCCGTATCATGAATCAATACGCTGATTCATAACCGTTTGAATCTTTATTTGAGGATTGAACACAAACCCAGAAGAGAAGACAATGCTGAATAAAGTCGTAGTTTTTGTTATTTTTGGACCAAAATGTATTTTTGATGCTTCAAGAGATTCTGATTAACCCACTGATGTCATCCTGTAGCCCAAGAAGCTAAGCAGGGCTGAGCCTGGTCAGTATCTGGATGGGAGACCAACTGGGAAAACCAGGTAGAAGAGGTGTTAGTGAGTCCAGCAGGGGGCGCTCACCCTGTGGTCTGTTTGGGTCCTAACGCCCCAGTATAGTGATGGGGACACTATACTTTCAATGAGCACCGTCCTTCGGATGAGACGTTAAACGGAGGTCTCTGTGGTCATTAAAAATCCCAACGCCATTCATGGCCTCCTAATAATCCCCATCCACTGAATTGGCTCTATCACCCTCTCTCCTCTCCAACTATCGCTGGTGTGTGGTGAGCGCACTGGCGCCGTTGTACTGTGGCTGCCGTCGCATCATCCAAGTGGACCTGCCCACTGGTGGTGGTTGAGGAGAGACCGCTGACATGAGTGTAAAGCGCTTTGGGTGTACAGTAGTACATATGAAAGCGCTATATAAATGCCTCATTCATTCATTCATTAATTCATTCACTGATGTCTCATATGGACTACTCTGATGATGTTTTTATTCCCTTACTAGTTATGGACAGTATAGTGTGCATACACCCCTACAGTTGGGAAAAAATTATGTCCTCAACTACTTTCGTAAGCTGTCATCCTACAACAGGGGATGCCATCGCCTCATAACCCGCGGACCCCTTATGTCTATTTAATGGTCGCGGGTGCGTGGCGGGTTGTAAAAATATATACAGTGGTGCGGGGCGGGCCAAATAACTTCATAAAAGTGGCGCCGCGGGTCGGTGCAGCACTAACAGTTCCCCTGAACACTGCAGGAGGAGTTCACAAGCAGGTGTTCTTCTGGCGGCGCGTGTGAAATGTCTTCATCCCAGGTACAGTCAGTGGCATGTTTCAGCATGTCATATGAATATCATTTCATGTTTATTTTTTCCTTTCAAACGCCAAATAATCACGATGCTCACGTTTACAAGCCAGCGTCATTATAGTAGTCTATTGGTTTCCGTTTTACAGAATCGATATGATACTTCAGTTCAATGTTTGAGTGGTAGGTAATCACCGTAACAAGCAGGACAGCATTGGTCAGGCACGCCTCCTTCAGCTCACGCCGACGAGCAAACGCTGGTCCAGTGTTGATCCTCGTCCTGACTTTAATCCCATCACTTTTTCGTTTCCTCTTATTGCTTTCCTCCAACAAAACCTTTTATTTCTTATTTGTCTCTGCTGCTTCGGACTATATTATCCGACTAACAAAGTTGGGCTCGCACGTCCGAATTTAAGGAAGTGCGGGTGGTGGTGGAAGTGACGTATATGCCGTAAAGCAGTCGAATTTTGTAGTTCTTTTTGTTCTCGGGTTACTACCCGAAACCCGAAGTTTAAAAGTACGATTAAAAACGATACAGACCCCATCAAGCTATGGCAGACGTGTCATTCAACCTATTGTAAGTCGATGTATCATCACAAGAGTCTTGAAAATATATTATGAAGGTTGAAAAGTTACCTAGTGCTGATTTAAGAAACATTACAACCTCCTGATATTAATCACACAATATACACTGAAAGAAAGCAGCGGCATCACGATTCACACAATGAATTTTGCAGTGGTTTTATTTTTTTACACCCATTGTTACGCCCATTTCCATGATTTCACCTCGATTCCAGAGGCGCGGCGATGGAGAAAATGAATGTGAAATCTCTTGCGCGGTCACTGTGGAGGTCGTACCCTGCATCTGCAGTAACTCTGCTAGATATATGCAGGGTCAGCCAACCGGCTCCACAGGAAGTGAGAGCAAAACATTAAATGGCAAATAATAATTCAGGCCCCATCAAACGCGCTGACCCCCAAACACCGGGATTGTGTCGCAGCTAAGGCCTTCGTTCCTTCACTAATGGCGGCGAGGTTCCCGCGCGACGACTCGCATCTCACCCTCGCGCTCCGGCCTATTCAGGAGCATCTAATTGGCTGTTTCACAACAGTGCACCCACACGATGAATACAGTGGCATATATTCGGGTCAGGATCATCCGTCACGCATGGCCCAATTTGGAGGCGATTTGTGCAGGTTCTTGCAGTCTCTATAAATGGAGGCTCTGATCCGAGGGGCTCAGGCACCTGTGTCTCTCAGAGCTGGAGATGAATTGTGGACAAGAACTCTTTAAAGTAGGGCTGTCAATTCAACACCTTAATTTAACGCGTTGAAAATACTTCACTAGTTATTTCAAAAAATTAATCTGACTACTTAACTTGCTTTGCAAAGCTTTATGGCAAACACTGAACGTGAGGGTGAGTAAAAGAGATTTCATTTATAATATGTAAATAAAACAATATATTGACATTTAAAGTCATTTATCATAATGTCAATTCAATATTAGACTGGGGTATAATAATTTGATTGAAAGCTCTAGTCAATGTTAAATGGTTTTTGCACCTCATTCTTCTCTAATGCATTGCATTTCAAAGTAAAATCGGCACACACACACACACACACACACACACACACACACGTTTGTTTTTGTGAAATGTTGGGATTGGTTTTTATACTGTACATACTGTATTTTCTATCCCCTTAAACTGTCCCTGCCCCTAAACCTACACACACACACACACACACACACACACACACACACACACACACACACACACACACACACACACACACACACACACACACACACACACACACACACACACACACACAGCCCCCACCCCCCTATATTTCACCCTCTCCTTGTAATATCTAATATCTATGTCATACCCATGTCATTATACACATTTCTGTCCTCATATGTCACAAAAACATGCCCAACCACACACACACACACACACAAACACACACACACACACACACACACACACACACACACACACACACACACACACACACACACACACGTTTGTTTTTGTGAAATGTTGGGACATTACAGACGTAATGGTTTTTATACTGTACAAACCGTATTTTCTATTTCCTTAAACTGCCCCTGCCCCTAAACCTACACACACAAACACACACAGCCCCTACCCCTAAACCTACCCATCACACACACTCACACACACACACACACACACACACACACACACACACACACACACACACACACACACACACACACACACACACACACACACACACACACACACACACACACACACACAGCCCCTACCTCTAAACCTACCCATCACTCACACACACACACGCACGCGCACACACACACACACACACACACACACACACACACACACACACACACACACACACACACACACACACACGCAATGATAAATGCAATGTGGGACTTGACAATTGAATGTGTGAATGGCTTTAGAGAGATTAAAAACACTTCCATATTTCTAAAAACCAACATTTCAAAAGAGCTTTAAATATTTGACATGTTATGGCACTTAAGAGCAGCTAAGTGGCTTGTCACCACTAGGAAAAAAAGAAAAATATCCACGGCATTTTGCTGGTAACGAGCTAGTGCTGAAGGCCAGTCTGTAAAGTGCTGTCCACTACTGTCACCTCAGGACTTCAGTTTGAGGCAATAAACAAAACTGCCTCCCAGGAAATTGTATTTGCGCAGCACTCTTAAAGATGCAGCACCATTAACATCACGAATGCAGCTGAATCAGGAGATGATGTCTGGCTTTTAAACTTTCATTCTGTCATTCAGCTGTTCAGTATCACACCCATGGCTCAAAAGACATTCTTCTGTACATAACTGATTAGTCATAACATTATGAACACCTTCCTAAAATTGTGTTGGTCCCCTTTTCTGCCAAAACAGCCCTGATCCGTCGAGGCATGGACTCTACTAGACCCCTGAAGGAGTGCTGTGGTATCTGGCACCAAGATGTTAGCAGCAGATCCTTTAAGTCCTGTAAGTTGTGAGGTGGGGCCTCCATGGATCAGACTTGTTTGTTCAGCTCATCCCACAGATGCTCGATTGGATTGAGATCTGGGGACTTTGGAGGGCAAGTCAACACCTCAAACTCATGTTGTGCTCCTCAAACCATTCCTGAAGCATTTTCGCTTTGTGTCAGGAGCATTATCCTGCTGGAAGAGCCACAGCCACCACAATACCGTTTCCATGAAAGGCTGAACATGATCTCAGCAATGCTTAGGTAGGTGGAGTGGGTCAAAGTAACATCCACATGGATGGAGGACCCAAGGTTTCCCAGCAGAACATTGCCCAAAGCATCACACTGCCTCCGCCGGCTCGCCTTCTTCCCATAGTGCATCCTGGGGCCATGAGTTCCTCAGGTAAGCCACACACACACACCGAACATCCACGTGATTCATGGTCCAGTTCTGATGCTCACGTGCCACTGTTGGTGCTTTCGACAGTGGACGGGTCAGCATGGGCACCCTGACTTGTCTGTGGTTATGCCGCCCCATACGCAACAAACTGAGATGCTCTGTGTATTCTGACACCTTTCTATCAGAACCAGCATTAACTTCTTGAGCAGTTTGAGCTCCAGTAGCTCGTCTGTTTGATCGGACCACACGGGCCAGCCTTCGCTCCCCACATGCATCAATGAGCCTTGGCCGCCCATGACCCTGTGGCCGGTTCTCCTCTGTTCCTCTTGGAGCACTTTTGATAGACACTGACCACTGCAGACCGGGAACAGCCCACAAGAGCTGCAGTTTAGGAGATGCTCTGACCCAGTCGTCTAGCCATCACAATCTGGCCCTCGTCAAACTCGCTCAAATCCTTACGCTTGCCCATTTTTCCTGCTTCTAACACATCAACTTTGAGGACAAAATGTTCACTTGCTGCCTAATATATGAAGAGAGAATCAGAGTTATTCACTTCACCTGTAAGTGGTCATGATCGGTGTATATATATATATATATACACACACACATACCCACACATGATATTATTTTCATATTAAAAGAGGATCATGTGACACAGATTTTTGTCACATGCCAAGACTGGAGTAATGAAGCTAGGAATAAATTACATTTTATGAGCGTTCGTTAAAGGTGTTTTAAAGGTCCCGTTCTTCACAATCCCATCTTTCAAACTTTAGTTAGTGTGTAATGTTGCTGTTAGAGCATAAATAATACCTGTAAAATTATAAAGCTCAAAGTTCAATGCCAAGCGAGATATTTTATTTAACAGAAGTTCCCTTTCAAAGCCTACAGCGAACGGCCGGTTTGGACTACAGCGCTGCACTTCCTGCAGGAATGCCGTCACTAGAACCGTTTGTTGACTAACTCTCCGCCCACAAGAACACGCAAAATAGGGGGCGTTGTCCTTTTGCTCTCCCACGTGGAGAAGAGCGCATTCAGCGCTTGCATCTCCCCGTTATGGTAAGAGGCGGGACCTTTCCGGGCAAAGTGTGCTAAGCTGCTGTCCAATCACAACACGGGAAGCGCTGGCCCAATCAGAACTCGTTACGTGTTTCTGAAGGAGGGACTTCATAGAACAAGGAAATCATCAGGCCGTTTTTAGGACAGGAAACAGCGCTGTACAGATAAGTCAATTGTGTGAAAAATACTGTGTTTTTACACGCGAAACATGAACTCATGTTATATTGCACACTGTAAACATAATCAAAGCTTCAAAAACACGCGAAGAACGGGACCTTTAAATATTTGATATTACCAAAAACAAAAAACAATGACTGATATTTCAAGCTTGATGAATTGTCATTTTTTGTAAAACATATTCACGTTGCTGTGAATGCTTTTATTTTGACATGCATCTTGTCCGATCAGGAATGAATCTCCTGCTGTGCTGAAAGTGTAGCTGTCATACGCTCATTTAGTGGTCTCAGTGCTCGTCTGCACCTGTCGACATCTCCCTGCTGACTGTACCGCACCTGCCACTGGGACACGCGTGTGAAACGGAGCACCAGAGAGCGGGGTAACTGCACCGTGCTAATAGGGTGATGTACTGATCTTTGGGACCGCCATGCACTGCTCCCCAGAACAAAACAAACAGCAAGAAGCAAACTACAGAGAGAGGAAGAAAAAGACTCGCACACTACCATATTACCTTAAACTACTACCACAGTGCAGTATATAGTATGTACTGTATACTGAATGCGCCTGCATTTGTCAATTTGTGCTGTATACAACACTGCACGATAAATAAATAAATAAATATACATCGCTAGAAAAAATTAAGAGACCACTTAACACTGAGAAATCAATGTATATATATATATATATATAAATAATTAAGTGGTCATAATGTTGAAACACCTGTCAGGTGTGTGTGTGTGTGTGTGTGTGTGTGTGTGTGTGTGTGTGTGTGTGTGTGTGTGTGTGTATATAATTATATATAATTAATACAGTTATATAAATTAAGCCTTGGTATATCCAAATATATTTATTTGATCAAAAATACAGCAACATTGTAAGATATTGTTACAATTTCAAATAATTGTTTTCTATGTGAATATCTTGCCAAATGTAATTTATTGCTGTGCTCAAAGCTGTATTTTCAGCATCATTACTCCAGTCTTCAGTGAATCATGATCCTTCTGAAATCATTCTGATATGAGGAAACATATCTGATTATTATTAATGTTAGAAACAGTTGTGCTGCTTCATGTTTAGGTGGAAGCTATTAACAATATGAAGCAGAAAATACTGTTTCTAGCATTGATAATTAACATTTTATTGAGTACCAATATTGACCGATAATAATTGAGCAATAATTTAAAATTCAGCTTTGATCACAGGAATAAATTAGAATTTAAAACATAATCAAATAGAAAAGAGTTATTTTAAATTGTAATAATTTTAATAAATGCATGAGACTTCTTTAAAAAGCATTAAAAAAACTTTATTATTCAAACTTTTGACTGGTAAATATTAATATAAAAATTAATAGATGACTCCCTAATATAAATAAGCAATGCAATGAGATCATGTGACAAAAGAATCATATTAATATTTATACTCATATGTAAGCTGTACAGAGTGTATTGAGTATGCAGCAGGAAGTGTGATTGCTGATAAAATATTTACTCTAATATTAAATATTTACTAATGCTGAAATAATATTTTAAATTGACGCAATTTGAATAATTTCTTTTTTTTTTCATTTTTAATAACATTTCACACATGGAATAACTAACTAAGTTAAATAAGCTTAACAAAGAAAACAAGTAACTTCAACTTTTTAAAGTTTGCTGAGTACATTTTACAATATAACACTGACCCAAGACATGCTTTCAAAGTGTGTGCTGTACTGTTTAAAGGTGTAAAGTGTGTGCTTTACCAACATATAATATAGTAGATATTTTGTAGAACACACATCTACATAACAAAAGTAATGTAATATCCACCTGAACACAAAGATCTCAATATTTGGTTTATAATGCACAATAACGGTAACATTCAATGGATGGATTTTGAGTATAAATGTCAGTTTGAGTAGACAATGAACCCAAGATGTTCACAAAACAACAAGTTACTAAACTGAACAACAAAAGCCATGATAAATCAGTGTCAGTACAGCTGGAAAACACTGAAAAAAGCAACCTTATTAATTATTCATGCCTCAGTGCATGCCCCACACTCGTAGAGTTCATTGGGGTTCTAATAAACAGAACCATAGGGTTCTTGACTCAACTCCAAAGAACCTTTTATGCTAAAAAGGTTCGTATATGACAGTTCTATAATGACAAGAAAGAACCAGTTTTGTCACTGTTTTTTTTAGGCTATTATTCATTCATATATTACATTATTCCACAACATTTTGTAGTTGTAATTAAATTAATTAGTTGTAGTAACTTAATATGACATTTTTAATCATGCTGATTTTTGGAGGAGAAAAAATGAAATGTCCCTCTTCGTGTGATATTGATTAACTACATAAAATGAGATAAATATTTACATTTTCTAACCCCATCTCTTGAATTTTGTGATAATTCACAAATACACTGAATAATGCAGTGAAATGTTTAATATCCGGAAAGGACAAAACAAATGATAATGATGAATGAACCCCTCAAAGGTTCCATATAGAACCTTTTTCCTTAAAAAGTTCTATATAGAACCTTTTGGGGTTCCAAATACGTAGCGCCGATAGATCCTTTTCTTCTAACGCAGTGTGTGTGCGGTGTGTGTTGCGTTGCGTATGCGGTGCAGGATCCGCACCAGGGATGGAAATTAACTTTTTTGTCCACCGTCCACTGTGGCTGGTGGATTTCAAAATCTACCAGCCACTCCATGTTTTTACCAGCCACTTTCTTGTTTTTAACCGACAATGTGTAACTGCATGTGAAAAATTAATACTACAAGCTCTACAATACTTAAGCAGTTTATTTAATCTCAAGTCTCAATGAAATACTGACATTTTCTTTATCTCTCTTATACACACACAAACCATGAACTGATATACATTTCATTAAATGAGTAGGGCTCTGTGCTCTGTGCACTTTTTTTTTTAACCTGGATGTGGCATTTGGATGATTCGTGGTCTTTTATGGCTTCCAGTTTTAGGTTTTTAGTCCCAACAATGAAACTATTAGTTTTGGCATCTTCTGAAGCGTGTTGACGACACACCGAGCAGAACATTGTCAGTAGGGATGCACAGAAATAAAAATTCTTGGCCGAAACCGAAACACCAAAAGAAATGATGCCAACTATTAGTACCATTGCATTTATGGCTAATGCTGTGACTGTGTAACTTTACTAAAAATCAAGGCATTGTGATTGCATACATTAATATTAAAGTTATAAATATTAATCAATTACAAATTATGCAAATATTTATTTAGCACATTGCAACAATCCACAGTATAAAATACAATTCAAACTAAAATGTTTAACTTGACCTCACTCATGTGTGCATTAAATAATAGCTAATGTACAGGCCTAATGGCCTGCAGAAAGGTACATATTCAATAAAGTAATCAAATGTAAAATAACTGCATATTTTAACTGTTTAAATTAAAGATTAATCCTTATTAAACTTACAAAAGCTATTCAAGAGCAGTGAGTGAAGTCCTTTTGTTTGACATTAAACAGACAGCAGTAAAGGCTACTGCCCCTTTAAGAACTAGTGCAGGGATATGCTCTTCTTTCTCGACTGTATAACGTTCACTTGAGGCATATTCAGACTATGTCTGCTTGGATACTAATCAAGATGGACATGTTGACATACTTTTTGTGTGAGTTTCTCCATTTAAGCGCAAGACTTGAAAGAGAACTCAATATTTGCGCGCTGTGAGACGAGTGCGCGTTCTCGGATGATGCGCAGTGACGGATCTTCTTTCAGCGCGCGCGAGTTCGTATTCGCGTCTTCTGGCGGAAAAAACGACTGGTCATATTCGGACATACGGCCGCACTCGCATGCATTGGACAAAGTTTACAAAGAGGTGAAACAGGAGCTATTTTTATTTACCCGCCACGGTGGCCGGTAGGTGAAGCGAGTCTACCCGCCACAACTCAAAATCACCCGCATTTGGCTGGTGGCGGGTGCTAATTTCCATCCCTGATCCGCACGCCCTGTTGTGCTTTCACATATGCTGCGTTTGCAGTCCGCAACTGATCCGATGTTACATACCACAAACAGCATTTATTAATGATTTAAAATCCAAAAGTTGTTACTGAACACGGCATGTCAGAATTGCCACTCTCTTTGTTTACTCTTTCATAGAAGTCAGGTTTAAACAACATTGTATTCATTTCATTAATTCATATTTATATAGCCTAGTACTTTAGAATTAGCTCACACAAGTGGCAAACATTTAAACATAGGATATAGCCTAAAATCTCAAACATTTTAAATTAGAAACTTACAATAGGCTATTCAAAAACAGCAGACTCTCGTCTTTTCTTTCGTTTTTAAACCCTTTTAAATGAAATCCTGCAGGTCATAAAGAACTTTGGGCACATTTTAAGGTGTCGTTTCCTTGCTTTACTTGAGAAAAAAGCCATGAGTTGACTTTGAAACAATAGTATATTTTAAATTATATGCATCTGTGGTGAAATTACTAGATTTTCGCGTCAGTACATGTTTATTTTAATGCAAACAATGTTCTATCACTTTACTGCAGCAGTGCAGCGCAGCAAAAAATAGACTCGGTACGAAAACGATCCGTGCACTGCTGCAGACGCACCGCTCCTGGAACGGACCGACGGACCGCATCCGCGTGCAGTGTGAAAGCTGTCATCCGTTAACATGGGTACGGAAAAAAATACGCACTGCAGACGGAGTAGGTGTGAAACGGGCGTAAGAGTGCAGGGAACACCAGTATAAGAAAGATGAGCAGATTTTACTTAAATATCAACTTTACCAAATGAATTGAGTACTAATATAGAACTGACTTTGTTTTTTAAATGCTTGCCTGAGCTAACTTATTTAGATATAAATGACGAGTGAGTGTTGTTTCTGGCGTATTTACTTCACCACAGAATGATTTTCATCAGTCACACACACACACACACACACACACACACACACACACACACCCCGAGAACATGAAGAGAGGGAATAAGAAAGCCCGGGACGCACCTGTTTTTCTTGGACACGTCACCCTCATTCTCTGTGTGTGCAGGTTGATGGGAATGAACTCCAGATATTTCTGGCCTTTGCTGCAGCTGGGCTTGAACGACGGGCCTGGGAAAGATCACAGAAGCCAAGCGTTTAAATATAATCTGGTTTAGCCATCGATCAAGAGCAAAACAAACAGGCACAAGAGAACAAGCAAACAGAGAGGGCTGTGCCACCTGCTTCTGTTGAATTACAGCTTCATGCAAATACATGCGTTTACTAGTATTCCTGCGTTTGTACGTGCTGGACGAGATGCATTAAAATGAGTACAAAGCGACGGCCTTGTTGGTCTGATTACATTAATAAAAAGAAGGCAATTAAACATCAATTAAGAGGCAAAGCAAAGAGCCTTCACGCAAGGCCTTTCATTTAAGCGTGTGAAGGGAGCGTCTTTCATTACACACAAAAGAAATCCCGGATGACCTTGCGTGACTCGTGCTGTAGTACTGACCGCTGCTTCAAAAACATCCCGATCTGATCACAGACGCACCGGCCAGGCTGTTTGCAAATATCACTCTCCCAAATACCAGCTCATTTATTCTTAAATCCACTAAGCACCGGATTTTGCTGAAATTAGGCACCACCTGCTTTGTACAAAAACAACCCAATTAAAATCTTAAGAAACGGATACTGTAAGCTCCTATGGTGAGGCAAATATCGCCCATCGACACACGGCAGGCTTTTTGATCCCTTCAGTGTAATATATGCAAATATAGCCAACAAAGACTCTTTGAAACGTTATCAGCACTCCTAAGAACTTCCAAACTGAACAAATCATCTCAGCAACTGTGCTGCGAGTCGACAGAAATAATATTAATAAGCTCGTGATAGATAAATAAATAAATTATAGTGTCAAAATCCTGGGTTTGTACGACAAAAGATGGCTACAAAAAATGTATTACATTTTTGCATTTTGCTTTTTAAGTATTATTCCCCTCCAATTTTATATTATTATATTCTCATGTTTTCTACATCACAATAGTGCTAATTACTCGCTCGAAAAAGTATCAGATTACTACTAATTACTTTCTAAATCTCTTATCAACCTCGACCAATACAAGGGTAGACATGTCTTTTAGTTCATTTAAATAATATCATATAAAATTGCATAAATTACTCTTGAACTGACCGAAGCATTTCAAGGGAGAGCGTGACATTAAAAACATATACATTTTAACGTTAGCCGTTAGATTTGAATTGTGAATCCTCTATTGTGTTATATAAACTTTTCCTATAGTGTTGAAAATTAGCATGTGCGCTAAAACACTGCATAAGATTAGTCCAATGTACCTTATGTCCATGTCAAAAAATACAAAATAAAATAAAAATGCCTAAGTATTTAAAGCAATTACATCAGGAGTGACTAATTAATTTACAGAAAAATTAAGAATAATCCCTTACTTTACATTTTAAAGGGACATTTTTTTACAGTAATGCTTTACACCTACCACTGATTAAATACAACAAAACTACTATGAATAAATATTAGGGCCGGGACTCAATTAAAAAAATAATCTAATTAATTAGAGGCTTTGTAATTAATTAATCGAAATTAATCGCATTTTAATTGCTTTTAAATATTTGACCTGAGAACAATGAGAAGTCATTTTTCACATGTATTTTTAGTATACCATTGAATAATGACTGAATACATAAGCTTAATCAACAAAATATTGTTTATTTATTTCAGTCCAGCAGACCAGTGCAATGTTTGCCATTAAGTTTAGCAAAAGCATATTTGTGATATTTGAGGCTCGATGTGCTGCGGTGATACGCAAATTCCTTGCTGTATAGCTTGCACACAACGATGCTCTTGACGACGCTTCCATCCTTTCGTTTTTTTAAACAAAATTTCCCATCCACGGGGCCAAGCAAAGCAGTCTCATCAGCTTCTTCGTTCATGTTCACTCATGGGGTGCGTCTCAATTAGCTCCCTAGTTCAGTTTTCAGGGCACTGATCAGGGAGTCAGCCCATTGACTTATGTCCTGATCAGTGCCCTGACTAGGGACTAGGGAGCTGATTGAGACGCACCCATGGTTTGTTGTTGTCGTGACTCGTGAGCGCTAGTTGGTGTTCCAGTATAATCGGTCTGTCGAAACTCATTCATTGAAAAACGTTCTGCGGTGCAAAAATAAGTGTGGTTAAATTTTTTTTTTTTTTTTTGCGTAATTAATTAACGCGTTAAAGTCCCGGCCCTAATAAATACTTTATTTTTACTTTACAATTTAAACAAACAATTACTAAACAAAAATATAATTTCGCCAAAATGTTGACGTTGCACTGGCTAATCCGAGCTTTATTACGGCAGAGAATGGTTGTCTCATTTATGAAGTGCATAAAAGTGCATCTATCCATCATATAACTGCTCCACACGGCTCCGGGGGGTTAATAAAGGCCTTCTGAAGCGAAGTGCCGCATTTGTGTAAGAAAAATATCCATATTTAAAACTTTATAAAACATCCGGTGGAAAGCAATAACTTGCGCTAAAAGAGTGCTATAAGGTTTTAAATATGGATATTTTTCTTACACAAACGCGGCACTTCGCTTCAGAAGGCCTTTATTAACCCCCGGAGCGGTGTGGAGCAGTTAAATGATGGACATATGCACATTTTTATCGACTTCATAAACAAGACAACTATTCACTGCCATTATAAAGCTTGAATTAGCCAGGATATTTTTATTATAACTCTGATTGTGTTCATCTGAAAGAAGAAAGTCATATAGACCATGGATGGCTTGAGGAGAAGTAAATCATGGGCTAATTTTCATTTTTGGATGAACTGTCCCTTTAAGCTTTCTCCGTTTTGAAAATAGGATTTCATTTAATTTGAAGCAAAACTTAAACCATAATTAAGTACATATTAAGTATATAATTCATATTATCAATTGTGATTCTCATTACTACAGTATTTATCTATATTACAAAATACTGAAGTGTTTTTTAATTTGAAATGAGTACTATGCATACACTACTTACAATTTAAAAATAAGTAAGTAAATAAATACATACATACATACATAATGTTATGTTACATTGGGAGTTTATTGAGGCAAAGGTCATAGTTAATAGGTAGTTTATAGTGAAAATGAGTATATTGGTATATAAAGTATAATTTCCCCCCAAAAAACCCTGTTATAATTGTACCCATATATATATCAATATATATATAACCATATATATCAATGGTGATTGATTATCATTATACAGTATTTATCTACATAACAAAAAATACTGAAAAGTTTGTAATAAGTGCTACAAATACTTTGTATAAAAACTTAAAATAAATTAAAATAATGGCACATGATGCAAAAATGTGTGTTGATCTTAAAATAAGCCTTTCATTTCATGCAAGATTTATTATGGGTTAAATATGATCAGGGATTCACCCATATAGTGAGTGAGCACTTTAACTTGTAACAGCACATTATCAAACGACACCAAAAGCACAAATTGCCTCTTGAAAAAGTGAAGTACGGTGATAATTACATGTGATCCGACTCAAAGGCTCTGCGCTTTAAAAACATGTGAACATCAATGAAAGGTTGACCACCTCCACCACAGCCCACTGAAGAGCTGAGCCACAAGCACAGCTCAGACACGGCTCAATAACACTCACATATACATTAGACCTGACCTTTTTATCTATAGCAAAACATACTGGGGAAGGACAAAGTGAAGAATTAAAGAGTAGCATCCACACTGAACACGACCTTTGCCCGAACATTTTATCATTGCTGGAAGTTTGACCCTTGTTAAGTTGAAAATGTACATGGTTAAACTTTTAACAAGGCACACATTTTAACAAGGCACCTCCACAGCATTATGTCGGGTGGGTAGAAATAGCAGTCAGAAGAGCAGAAAAAATACATCATGAACCGAATTAATGCTTTATATATATATACCAATCTTACGTAACATTTTGACCACTTACAGGTGAAGTGAATAACATCGTCACTGCAACTGTTAGTGGGTGGGATATATTAGGCAGCAAGTGAACATTTTGTCCTCAAAGTTGATGTGTTAGAAGCAGGAAAAATGGGCAAGCGTAAGGATTTGAGCGAGTTTGACGAGGGCCAGATTGTGATGGCTAGACGACTGGGTCAGAGCATCTCCTAAACTGCAGCTCTTGTGGGCTGTTCCCGGTCTGCAGTGGTCAGTGTCTATCAAAAGTGCTCCAAGAGGAACAGTGGAGAACCGGCCACAGGGTCATGGGCGGCCAAGGCTCATTGATGCACGTGGGGAGCGAAGGCTGGCCCGTGTGGTCCGATCAAACAGACGAGCTACTGGAGCTCAAACTGCTCCAGAAGTTAATGCTGGTTCTGATAGAAAGGTGTCAGAATACACAGAGCATCTCAGTTTGTTGCGTATGGGGCGGCATAACCACAGACCAGTCAGGGTGCCCATGCTGACCCCTGACCCCGCCGAAAGCACCAACAGTGGCACGTGAGCATCAGAACTGGACCACGGAGCAATGGAAGAAGGAGGCCTGGTCTGATGAATCTTTTACATCACGCGGACAGCTGGGGGTGTGTGTCGCTTACCTGAGGAACTCATGGCCCCAGGATGCACTATGGGAAGGAGGCGAGCCGGCGGAGGCAGTGTGATGCTTTGGGCAATGTTCTGCTGGGAAACCTTGGGTCCTCCATCCATGTGGATGATACTTTGACACGCTCCACCTACCTAAGCATTGCTGAGACCATGTTCAGCCTTTTTAACGGAACTGGTCTAAGTTTTACTTGTCTAAGTTTCCCGCCACTTGTCTGTTTCCTTGGTTACCCTCGTTAGTCTCGTTCTGTTCAGCTGTGTTTAAGTTAATTATCATCTGTGTCACCTGCACCCCTCGTTTACGGAGTCATCTTTGTTCATATTTAAGTTCCCCTTGTGCATTCACTCCTTATTTGGTCTCCGTTCTACCAACGTGTTTGTTAACTGCAGAGCTTGTCATATTGTTCCTGCGTTTATTAAAGACCGTCCTGATTAAAAGTCTGCTTCCCTGTTTCCTTCTCCTGCACCACCTGAACTGTAACAGTAACACATAAATGAGCGCAACTAACGTAAATCAAGCAGGATTAGTGATGCCACGTCTGGTTCATTTCCGCGAACCGGTTCCTCTCGGAGAGTTCGGCTCAATGACCCGTTTCAAAAAGCAGAGGTTCCTCACGTCATCATGCAATGATGTTATTTCTTTTATGCTTTTTAATACATTTATCTGTGTCACGTTTTATCAAGCGAACATTCAAATAAAGTAATCTGTACCAATGCATATTGAAACAATCGAATAGTTATTTGCAAGAGTACATTTTCTGATTATTGCCTTTCATTCACTTATGGTGTGTGTGTTGTGTTCAGTTAATTAATTTATCCTTCGCGTCGGATTCAACTGAAAACTGCGCAACTAAAGTACACATTACTGATCAACAAACGCTGTTACCTGTCTAAAGTAGCTATAGAAGGAATAAATCAGTCTTATAAACATATACATTTTCATAACAATAATCTGCATGCACAATAAATACAGTCAAATGTATGGATTTTGCATGTTTTAATCAAATGTGATTTACTAACAGTAGTCATACTTCCAGTAGTCTACGTGCCTCAGACTTGTTGTCAACTCAATGACCCTCGCCTCGGTAATCCTCGGAAAACTTTGACAGATGTTTGAACCGCCTCGATCGGTTCTTTTTCAGTCGGACGTGCTACTTCGGCTTTTGCGTCATCAACACGGAACTAAGTTTCGATTTAGTTCGATAAGTGAACTGGCTCGACCGGTTACTTGCTGAGAACCGGCTCAAAAGAACGATTCGTTCAAGAACATAACATCACTAGTTAGTATGCATAGGCTACGAAGTGTTGGCGAAATAATTGTTTTTCCAGAACACTCAACAAATTCAAACACTTTCAAGGACCTGAATACATGTATGCTTATTTTTAAAAACTTTCCAGGGCCTTGAAAAAAAAAATCTGATTCAAAAAGGATTTCAAGGACCCGTGGGAACCGTGCTTTATAGTTATCATCCTTGGTGTGAACAGGCCTTAAGATCTAAGAACCAGGAATTTTCCTCATCATACGATCTCTTCAAAGCTGTAAATGTGGGGTCTAAAAGCCACAAAACTCTTCATGGGGTCTTTTAAAAGGGATCAGAGTATTTTTGCACCCTTGAGCAATTCAACAGGTGAAATTCAGTGTCACTCAACAGCAGTTACACACAGACGTCTCATGTCATGCTGAGAGGATCTTTTGCTTGATTTTTTCTAATGAGGACAATGAGTGCCTCTTTATTATCTCCATGAATGCTCTGTGTGGCAGCTGAAGCTCGAGTCATGAGACAGTGCTGTCAGTGGGACAGATGTGCTCTCTCCTGGGACACGGGCTAATGGAGGCGGGCCGGCCAGGCATGGCGGGGGAATTAGCCCCGTCACATACACACACACACACACACACACACCATCTGCCCATGCAGATGCTGTCGAGGGAAACCCCAGGAAAACTGACCACCTGTCCACTTGGGTTAGGAGTGGATGCCATGACTAAAACCTTATTACACTCTTAAAGGTGTCATGAACTGGCTTTTTAATTTTTTTTATACTGTTGTCTGAGGTCAACTATTGTTGTTCGTGTGGTTTTAACATTCAAAAACATCATATCTAATAAGTAATAGGCTATTTTCTACACTGGTTTTGACCTCTGGGTTTTGATGGGTGTGACGCACTGGAGACTTGGAAGTAAACGCCCACGGCTAGGATTGGATAAGATTTGCATATTTAATGAGCTTCAGCTCTCCTGTCAGTTCACATGAGGGAGGGATTGATTTGAAAGCAGCAACCAGAATGATTCTCTCACAGGGCTTATAAACGTCTTTATCAAACAAACACAATGATTTATTTCTCATCCACCTGCGATTGATTGAAATTATTATTTCTGTATTACTTGGACCGCCCAATCGGTGTATATAAGCGTGAACCGTGCGCGCACACACACACACACACACACACACACACACACACACACACACACACACACACACACACACACACACACACACACAAACAAACAAACAAACAAACAAGCAAACATGTGCGCACCCAGATCAAGAAAGGAATGTTATTTCACTACTTGAGATTCACCAGCCTGTCAACGGGCTTACGCTTTGGTAGCCGGTCTGGAAAACACACAGCCCTGGGACTAACTATTACATATAAAAAAAGACGTCTTACTCACATAAGTGTGCTGCACCATTCCTGTCGTATACAATATAGAAGCACAGCATTGTGTCTGCAAATCCAGAACTTGAGACTTGTTTACAAACGATTCGAGTGAAATGAAGCGAACATACAAACGTTCTTCCCCACGTGAGCTGGAACTTCATTAAAAATAAATGATGTATCACACATTCCTAATATTAGGATCAGGAGGAAGCTTATGCAGCGACTGTGTTCTTCCACAATATCTCGCTATCTTCCTCTGCATGTTTATTACTGTTGGCTAGTGATCCGATCAGCTCCATGAGCCGGTGGGCGGGGCTACTGAACTACACGTTCTGTAAAGGCGTGTTTCGTCAGTCGATGACGTAAAGATGTGCACACGATCGTTTTCTGGGCCTGGTGTCTATACATTTTTTTATTTGACTAACAAGGACGTTTTCAGCTCTGAAACTTACAGAATAATATTATATTACCATGACCTTTTATATATCAAAAGCTCAAGGGAAAGTTGATTTCTCAGTTCATCACTCCTTTTAAAAAACAAAGGCTCTTTATTGGCATTAAAGGTTTCTATCAAAAACCTTTAACATCCTTAGAACCTTTCCATTGCACAAAAGATTATTTAGATTGGAAAAGGATTCTGAAGATTGTTAAAATGTTCTTCACACGGAAAAAAAAAAAAGGCTCTTTTAAGAGCGGTTCATTGAAAGGTTCTTTGGGGAGCCAAAAATGGGTCTTCTACAGCATGAAACCGTCCTTTTTAATTGATTTCAGTTAACATTTACTTTATTTTAAGTAACGAAAATGTTATTTTTGTATGGTTTTAGCTTTAGTTAACAATAACTGGTGCCAAGTGCCATCTTGCATGTTTCCTTGCTTTCATCTCTAGAAAGTACTAAGAAAAAAGTCTCCCGACCGGCACGCATCGATGCACAGCTTGCTGCCGGCACAAAAGCGTCTGACTGATTCAGATGTTCTCCTGCTTGGCGGTAGGTCTTTTATGCCAAGCATTTTCAGGGTTTTCCTCTCGTCAAACAGGCACAAAAGTCCTAGGGCAACAGCAGCAGGAGTGACTTGTGGTGTCTGCGGCCTGGAGCTTGTATGGCGCAGACTGTCTCTGGTTTTGCAACGGTTCTGGGAAGCAAATCAGCGTCTGATGCCTGTTTTTACACCTCTGTAACGAACCTAAAGTCAAGCAGGTTTGAAAACATTACATAACATATCTGTCATATTTTACTCACCCTCATGTTGTTAGAAAACCCTTAAGACTTATTTTCTTCAGTGGCACACAAAAGGAGATGTTTAACAGAATGTCCAAACTGCTCTTTTCCAAACAACAAAGGCATATTTACGACATAATTTATGCATACTTACAAAAGAAGATATTTATTATACTTACAAAATAAGATACATAAAAGCAGTCCAAATGACAGATGCACCATGTTTTGAGTCTTCTTCTGAAGTCAAACGACAGCTTTGAGTGCAGAAAAGTCTGAAATTTAGCTCGTAATTGACAGATATTTTTACCTTCCTTTAGCATCAAGAACATCTGAACACATTATAGGAAGATTATTAATGAATAATATAATATGAATAATACATTTCTTTCTGTTCCTCACATAAAGCTGTCATATGAATTCAGAAGTGTAAGATTTAGTTTGGTCTCTTCTGCTCATCAAGGCTGAATTCATTTGATCAACAATACAGTGAAAAAAGTAATACTGTGAGATATTGTTACCAATTAAAATCACTTTTCTATTTGAATAAATTTTGAAAGTCCTATGATGGCAACAAATTAACTTCTCAACTGTAGTGTATATAGCCTACAGTATATCTATTTTAGTGATATTTTATGGTGATTTTAGAAGCTGAAAGATTAGCTAATTCCCATTAATGCCATTATATGGAAAACAGATGTTTCAAAATGATTTAAAAATGCCTCCTTTTGTGAGCCACAGAAAAAATGTTTGCTCTGACATTAGTTTGAGTAAGGATGTGTTCAGACCTTCGGTTCGCTTTGATCCGGACCAAAAATAAACATTTAGTCCTGGTCCAGTTTCCGTTCACATTAGCATTTTAACACTGAACCTAAAGATCCAGAACCAATCAGGGCCGTGCAGAGACCGTTGGAGGGGCAGGTGCTCAAAGTATAAAAAGGGCACATGGTACAAGGCTTTTAATCGGGGCTGTGCTCAAAATATCAATACAGCAATATATTGTCACACATTCCTTTCTGATACGCGTTTCAATACGGATGTTTCTGTATTGATATGGCAGCAAATGCTGTGATGCAGTTTTGAAAAGAAACCTTTAAAAGGTCAAAAGTTAACCGTTACGCACAGTACAGAATAGTTTTATTTAACGTCATGTCAGTATCTGTGGCTATTTTCATGGCAAAAACTGAATTACAAATACACAAGAGTTACATTTATGCAATACAAATAAAAAAACAAGCAAAAAAAAGAAAAAAACAGAAATATTATACAAGACTTTTAACATTAACTTCTAAAACCTTTTCTGGTAAAATCTTAATCTTAAATTCCTAAATCAATCCTTTAGTGGGTTTGCTGCCTTTGCTGTTGTTGCAGCTGCTGACACTGCTGGAGTATATCTGAGACTATAGACATTAAAACAAGCGCTAACACTTTAATTGAAGGGGTGTGCATCAGACTGACATGACACATTCATAATCATGACATGACACGTCATGAATATGAAGGAGTTTTTATGCATGTTTATGACAACTGTCATTAAGTGTCGTTCGCTCAATTATGTCATTTTTAATGCAAAGATGACATTATGTGTGACACCATGACACCACCCCGATATGCATAATCGAAATGCGCGTTTCTTTTCGAATCACCAATCGTCCTGAAAAAAAAAAAGCGGTTCGCGATACACATCCTACCGGGGTTCAGATGTCAGCGTTCACACTTATTCAAATTAACCGCGCTAATAGAGCAATCTCACCAGGTTTCGCTTTAATCGAACCAACCCTGCCAAGTGTGAACTCGCCCTAAATGACGACCGATTTTCCCTTTAAAGAGAAGTCCAGAAAGCTTCTTCGCTAATGGTTTTAATCACCTTTAACTCATTGCCTGGCTCAGTGGGGTCTTTGCTGGGATTTGTCTTACTTTGCTCTCTCTGACGGGGCGAGCGTATGTGGGTTTCACAATCCCGCTGGAGGACTGACAAACAACAGGATTAGCTCCCAGTGCCTCTAATTCCACCAGCTGCAAACAATGCTAACACAAAATGATTAATTCATTAGTTAACACACTCCGAAGTACCCCGAGCCAGCCTTGTCTAATTAAAAATGAATTAAATGGAGAAAAAAAAGGAAAAAAACCCACAGAGATTTTTTTTTTTTAATTTAGACCAGCGCCAAACAACTGCAATACCCGCCCCGAGGTGAAGAGGGCGGCGGGAGAACGGATCTGGCCTTTAGAGAAACGACTGCTGAAAACCAAACATGCTCTCAAGCCACGAGTTGCCAACCTTGTTAGAACTGATAACATTAGATATCAATAATTAATACTCTGCAGTGGCACTGCGGTGTGCGGATTATGACAACATCCCACAGGACAGGAAGAACATACACAGATCCTATCAAGATGCTCCATTAATAACGTTGACTCGTGTTTCTAGCTAACTTTACAGCTTTCATTTGTAAGATTTCATATTTTATCTGCAGTATAAAGGGATGCAGAGGTTTTCACATGCACTGTCTAAGCATGGTCAGCATGGTAAAATCCTCTTTCGTGTCTTTCAGACAGTCCATGTGTATCTGAGATTACTTAAATGCTTAAATGATACTTAAAAAAAATCATAAATCAAAAAAAAAAAACAGCAGCCATATCACCCTGTAGGCGAAGACTGGTTTCCCACTGAAGCTAAGCAGGGCTGAGCTTGGTAAGTACCTGGATGGGAGACCAACTGGGAAAACCAGGTAGAAGAGGTGTCTTAATGAGGCCAGCAGGGGGCGCCCACTCTGTGGTCTGAGTGGGTCCTAACGCCCCAGTATAGTGATGGGGACACTATACTGTCAAAGAGCACCGTCCTTCGGATGAGAAGTTAAACCGAGGTCCCGACTCACTGTGGTCGTTAAAAATCTCACAATGTCCTTCGATAAAGAGTTGGGGTGTAACCCTGGCATCCTGGCCAAATTTGCCCATTGGCCCCTGTCCATCATGGCCTCCTAATAATCCCCATATAATGATTGGCTTTATCACTCCGTCTTCTCTCCACCAATCAGCTTGTGTGTGGTGAGCGTTCTGGCGCAATATGGCTGCCGTTGCATCATCCAGGTGGTGCTGCACACTGGTGGTAGTTGAGGAGATTCCCCCTTCAATGTAAAGCGCTTTGGGTGCCTAGAAAAAATGCTATATAAAATGTACTGAATTATTATTAAATGACACAAACCGACAGCCCAATTGCTTTGAGCGAAGTCCTCGTTATCATACAGAATCTAATTTCTCCTTATTTGAAAAACACAATTTTTGTATAATATCTGTAGCCTGTGTATTTATGTGTACTTTTCATCTGATGGTCCATGAACTTACACTGCAAAAAAAGGCTTTTCTTACTTAGTATTGTCTTGTATCTTAGTCTTGTATCTTAAAATTCTCAAAACAAGAAGTATTTACCAGACAAGCTAAAGTAATTGTCTTGTTTTGGGGGGAAAAAACTCAAAATTAAGAGAGTTTTTGCTTAAAATAAGATAAATAATCTGCCAATGGGCTAAGTAAAATAATCTTAAAACAACATTATTTTATTTACCCCATTGGCAGATTATTTATCTTATTTTAAGCAAAAACTCTCTTAATTTTGAGTTATTTTTCCCCAAAACAAGACAAATACTTTAGCATGTCTAGTAAATATTTCTTAATGTAAGAATTTTTAGATATTTTGACTAGAAACCAGACAAAAATACTAATTAAGAAATGCATTTTTTGCAGTGTATGCAGACGAATGTCACTGACGATTGGTATGCGTGGATGCCACTTTCCCTCCAGAGCCTGAGTGGCATAAGAGCTTCTGCATGACTGGAAAACATGAGTAAAATAATCGGTTTAAACTAAAGCTTGGACTCAATATAGTGTTCTTTACAGCTTACTAAAGATCCGGTGATCCATGGATGTTGATATGCAGCCAGGAATCGTGTTTCCAGACATTTATATAAGTCTGATTTCAATACATAAATATTTATCACCGTCAGTCATCAGTTTTGAGAGTGAATCCCGCATGTATATGCGGATGGGTCTGTGTATTGAAACGGGAATGTGGCCGCTTGACGAGACTGGAAAACAAGTTATATTTATAATCACTTAAAGCTGTCACTCATTCAATGAACGTGATCTCACAAAGTCCCGTTATATTAATCAGTGCAGCTGATGACACAATGAATCTCTTATTTACATAACATCTACACTTAGAGAGGATTAGTGCGTGCAGAACTCAGCACTCGAGCGGCGAGTGGATTCTAACTTCAACACCTGTGATTGGCCATTGTGTTCAAGAAATCAACAAACATGTCTGTGATTGGCTGCATTACGGACCGATGCGGAAACGTGTTGGAAATTGAATCAGTTGACGAGCGCAAATACAGATTCCAACTCTTTTTCACTAATAATATGCGATTATTTCGATGCAGTGTTGGGCAGCTTTCCCTCTGAAAGCAGTCAGTAGAGAAAATTACACAGCGTTATCAAGTCCAACTCCCACAGTCTGAAGGGGACATAGGGATGTCTGACCCCACGATCCCCCCCTCTGGCGCCGGCCCTGTTTTTTGAGTTCTTTGATGAAAACGCTGAAAAACCAATGCTGCTGCTCAGTCTTTTTGCCACTCGTTGGGCTTAAAGGGTTAGTTGACCCAAAAATTAAATGTATGTCATTAACTCCTCACCCTAATGTCGTTCCACACCCGTCCTCCGTTCATCTTCACACACATTTTAAGATATTTTATATTTAGTCCGAGAGCTTTCAAATCGCGTGTCAAACTGCTGAAATCACGTGACACTGGCGATCCGAATCATGAATCAATTCGCTGATTCATAACCATTTGAATCTTTATTTGAGGATTGAACACAAACGCGGAAGAGAAGACAATGCTGAATAAAGTCGTAGTTTTTTTTATTTTTGGACCAAAATGTATTTTGGATGCTTCAAGAGACTCTGATTAACCCACTGATGTCTCATATGGACTACTCTGATGATGTTTTTATTCTCTTTCTGGACATGGACAGTATAGTGTGCATATACTTGCATACACTCTCAGACTAAATATAAAATATCTTAAACTGTGTGTGAAGATGAACGGAGGTCTTACGGGTGTGGAACGACATTACGGTGAGGGGTTAATGACATACATTTAATTTTTGGGTCAACTAACCCTTTAACCGCAGTCATTCCAGCTGACGGTAACATCACATGCTTACCCTCTATAGTTAAAAAAGCTGCAAAAACATGATTTGAGACCCTGGCAAACAATTCTGGGAAGGTTATTTTATGGTTATTAAAATGTAACCTTAAAATAACCAGTAAAGAATATTGTGTGTATTTATTAGTTCTTATTAGTTTGACATAAAAAGAAAAAACCTCCCTGCAATGTTGAATTAAATTGAATTTATTCATAGGAATAACCCCTTGAGGTGCACCATCTCGTTTTCGAGGGTTTTCTAACATACACCAATCAAAATATAGTAACAGAAACATTACAACACACAATTACCAGTCACAATCAACAACAACAACAACAAATGAAAAATGAAAAATGTTGTGTGAACGAAAAATTAAACATTGTGCGACACTTTTCAGGAAAACCAACCTACAAATAGCTTACTTGCATATTTCAATGGCATATCAAGATGGAATAGAAAAAAAAATAACCTTTATAAAAAGAAACACTTTCCCTTGGCACACAAAGTTTTTCACTACTCAGTTGGATAAAAAAAAAAAACATATTTCTATATTTGCCTCGTATCAAGCGGAAAAGTGAAGATGGAAATGGCTGAGAAGGAACATAGCAAACAAGATTACAGGCCGATGTGGCAGCTGGGCACTAGCGGCCTGTAGAGAGGCGAAATAACCCGAGAAGGACACGTCAACACCGCTCAGCTGGCAAAACACAAGCCTTCAGAATTTCATCCCTGAATATTAGCCTCGGTAAAGGGCCGATCGATCAGGCAGATCAGTTTTCTCGGCCTGTCACGACTGATTAGAAAGGCAAGATCATCAATGACTATTTTTGCTTGGTGCGAAGCACGACACGGCTGACAAATACTGGCATTTTGTGCTCCGTTTTATTTTTTCTCCAATGATATCGATCATGTTTTCAGGCTAGAGCCGGCCAGGATATACCGTGTGACACTGGCAATGTGTCAACTGGTAGAGACATATAATGTTTATATGGCCATCGCTATTGCAAAACACACGCTGCGGCAATGTCTTATTTGTCCTTTTGGCTTATGTGCTGTGTGCGTTTATGCATCTGAAAAGCAATCCATTCGTCTATTTTGTCATTTCTTTAGTCAATTCAAACGTAGTTTCTATGGCTGCATTACTCCTGCGCAAAAAGTAAGGCATTGCACGCAATCGCACAACACTACAGTACGTCTTATTGTTGAAAATTGACAAATGTGTTTACTGTAAACAAGCTTTATACATTGTAATCCAACAGACGGTTATAAAAGCGTACTTACTGTGCCTGCTTGTTCCTTTACAACATGTGCAACCGTGTTAGTTTAACATTGTATTGAATGTGACAGCAAACTCTGCGTATAAAAATTTAATGAACTAAGAAATTCTGCATGAATATATATGTTCATGCTTCTACATGACGGCACTGCTGATCAATTTTGTGATGTTTCATGCAAATTGCGGAAAATTCTCATGCATGCAAAATGAGAAAGGCAGAATATTATGTGTGTGTGTGTGTGTGTGTGTGTGTGTCACTGGATCAGAAGCTTTACCAGTATGCTTCTCGAGCTCCGCCAGCGTGTCCTGGTATTCTTTGATGATCTGGTCGTAGCGAGAGATCACGTCCTTCCGTAGATTGTCCCAGTGCGGAGAGAGCTCTCCCAGATCTTTCAGCTCCTGTATCCTGTAGGACACAACAAAAATCAATCACCACTTTGTTGGCTTGACCTTCAGCATTCGCATATCAGACTTCCGAACAGGCCCAAATTCCCATACACTTTCATACAAAGCAACAACTAGCCTAGGACAATACGCTAGAAACATGTAAGCAACATGCTAAAACATGTTAGCCATGTGCATAAAAGATAATAGCAATGCGTTACCAACATGTTAAACATATAACTAATAGGTTAAAAATGCAAATAACTTGCTGTCGACATCCTCAAACATTGCAAGTAATGTTAAATAATGTTAGTAACATTCTAGCGAGTGACATGCTTAAACATGCTAAAAACCTACAAGTAATGTGTTAAAGAACACAATGTTTTAATAACATGTTAAAAGAAGCTGAACATGATAACAGTGTGTTAAAACATTAGAAACACGTTAAAACACATGCTAGAGGAATGCTATCAATAATAATGTGCTGAACATGCTATTAACATGCTACTGGTGATCTCGAATATGCTAAAAACCTGCTAGTAATGTCTTAAACATGCTAGTAACAGGCTAGCAATGTGCGAACATGTTAAAAGAAGCTGAATGTGATAGTGGGCTAACGTTAGAAACATGTTAAAATATATTAACTGTGTTATAACATGCTAGAGGAATGCTAATGTGTTAAACATGCTATCGATGTGCTAAAACATGCAGGAAACTTGCTATTAGTGTGCTTAACGTGCTAGTAATGTGTTAAACATGCTAGTAACATAACATGCCAGCAATGTGTTATGATAACAATGTGATAAAAAGTTAGAATCATGTTAAGACAACTGTTAAATCAGTAAATGAATGCTAACAATGTGCTGAACATGCTATCAATGTGCTAAAACCTGCTAGAAACATCCTCATAATGTGCTGAACATGCTAGCAATGTGCTAAAACGTGCTAGAAACATCCTCATAATGTGCTGAACATGCTAGCAATGTGCTAAAACCTGCTAGAAACATCCTCATAATGTGCTGAACATGCTAGCAATGTGCTAAAACCTGCTAGAAACATCCTCATAATGTGCTGAACATGCTAGCAATGTGCTAAAACCTGCTAGAAACATCCTCATAATGTGCTGAACATGCTAGCAATGTGCTAAAACCTGCTAGAAACATCCTCATAATGTGCTGAACATGCTAGCAATGTGCTAAAACCTGCTAGAAACATCCTCATAATGTGCTGAACATGGTAGCAATGTGCTAAAACCTGCTAGAAACATACTCATAATGTGCTAAAACCTGCTAGAAACATACTCATAATGTGCTAAAACCTGCTAGAAACATACTCATAATGTGCTGAACATGCTAGCAATGTGCTAAAACCTGCTAGAAACATACTCATAATGTGCTAAAACCTGCTAGAAACATACTCATAATGTGCTGAACATGCTAGCAATGTGCTAAAACCTGCTAGAAACATACTCATAATGTGCTAAAACCTGCTAGAAACATACTCATAATGTGCTGAACATGCTAGCAATGTGCTAAAACCTGCTAGAAACATACTCATAATGTGCTAAACATGCTAGCAATGTGCTAAAACCTGCTAGAAACATACTCATAATGTGCTGAACATGCTAGCAATGTGCTAAAACCTGCTAGAAACATACTCATAATGTGCTGAACATGCTAGCAATGTGCTAGCAACGTGTTAAAACAAGATAGAAACATACTTTTACATTTTAAAAATTAGCTAAACATGCCAGTTCTCCAATTTCTAAAACCTTCAAGCTTCTTAAAGTGAAACTTTCAGACGGCATTGTGAAGCCAACATCAAGTCTTTGAGCTATAATCATCCAGTCATTACTGTTCCTGTTCAACATACACCATCTAAAAGTCTGAGAGCACTAGTGAACCTCTACTTTGCATTCAAAATGCTAATTTTTGCAGTAATGACGGAAGCACTGAAGCTGACATGATCAAAACCTGCTCAAGTGTGAGATGTTGAGCATCTTGAGCTTCAACAGAAGCAAAGACTCATGAATTAGGCTTCTGGCATATTTTAGGTTTTCACATGAATTTTACACTCTCTTTGAACTTTTTTTTCAAAGAAGTTAAGGCTTCTAATGAAAACATGTGAAATGCTTTCTGCACTAAATCATGATCTGCATGTTCGCTGTTGGATCTGATATAGTTTTAACTGCTCCATCCTCCATTCATCAGACACCCCTTGCTCTCAGATGCAAAGATCAGACTAAAACCATCAGGAACGTTGTTAAAAAAAAGCTACAACTCAACTTTAATGTCATGGTTTGGTTAGGATTTTGTTTCGCATTCTCATTTTGTTTTTGTCAATGTCATGTGAGTCCCATGCCCTCATGTGATCATGTCATGTGCTTCCCTAGTCTCTTATCATGTTGTCATTGGTTGATTTAGTCATGTGGGTTTTCAGATCAGTGCTCTCATTGGTTTATTGTCTTTATTGTTCTCAGGTGTCTCCTGATCATTCTTCAGTCCTTGTGTATTTATAGTTCTCATGTTTGCCTTGTCAAGTCCAAGTCAAGTAGGGTCTAAAGTGTTAGTTCCCCCATAATGCCTCCGTTCATCTTCAGACACAGATGAAGATATTAGTGTTGAAATCCGATGGCTCAGAAAGGCCTTCATTGACACCAATGTCATTTCCTCTCTCAAGACCCATAAAGGCACTAAAGACGTCGTTACAAAGCCCATCTCACTACAGCGGCTCTACAATCATTTATGAAGAGGCGAGAATAGTTTCTGTGCGCAAAAAATAAATAAAAATGACAACTAATATAGTGATGGGCCGATTTCAAAACAAAGATTTAAACGATTATGATTCAGTGTATCAATTCATGATTCGGATCGCTTGTCAAACTGCCAATTAATGACAGAATTTTCTTTTTTGGGTGAATGAACTCTTAAATTCCAAGTCCAGTACAGCCAAGTCCAGTCCAGTCCAGTCTAGTCTAGTCCAGGTCAAGTCCAGTCCAGTCCAGTCCAAGTCCAGTCCAGTCCAGTCCAGTCCAGGTCCAGGTCCAGGTCCAGGTCCAGGTCCAGGTCCAGGTCCAGTCCAAGTCCAAGTCCAAGTCCAAGTCCAGTCCAGTCAAAGTCCAAGTCCAAGTCCAAGTTCAAGTCCAAGTCCAAGTCCAAGTCCAAGTCCAAGTCCAGTCCAGTCTAAAGCGAGTCCAGTCCAGTCCACGCCAGTCCAGGCCAGTCCAGTCCAGTCCACGCCAGTCCAGTCCAGTCCAGTCTAGTCCGAGTCCAGTCCAGTCCAAGTCCAGGCCAGTCCATTCCGAGTCCAGTACAGTTAGGTCAAGTCAAGTTTAAGAAGTTTAAGTCCAAGTCCAAGTCCAAGTCCAAGTCCAAGTCCAAGTCCAAGTCCAAGTCAAGTCAAGTTTAAGAAGTTTAAATCCAAGTCAAGTTTAAGTCCAAGTCAAGTCAGGTCAAGTTTAAATCCAAATCCAAGTCAAGTCAAGTCCAAGTCATCGTTGGATTCTGTTTATATCACCTTGGTTAAATAAAACTGCACTTGGGTACTACTAAAACTTTCCTCCAGTTCAATCCCTTACAATTACTAGCATTTCTGACATCAAAAAGTTACAAAACGAGTACAAAATGAGCTGTTTCTGCTGCTTAGTTTTAATAAAAGTTTTGAGCTCTTAATGCTACAGTACGTTTTCTCAAAGACCAAAGAACCAGGAATTTTCCTCATCATACGATCTCTTCAAAGCTGTAAATGCGGGGACTAAAGCCACAAAACTCTTCATGGGGTCTTTCAAAAGGGATCAGAGTATTTTTGCACCCTTGAGCAATTCAACAGGTGAAATTCAGTGTCACTCAACAGCAGTTACACACAGACGTCTCATGTCATGCTGAGAGGATCTTTTGCTTGACTTCCTGTGTGTTGGAGTAATTGTTGTCTTTCACATTGTCCTGTGAGGTCTTCAGCTATTTTCTGCGTAACACTACGGTAGATTTGAATACGTTACAAGCTCTTATCTCTCCACGCAGACTGACAGAGCCGAGTCTCATTAATAAAAGGCTCAGGAATCTTTAATTGTGGAGGGAATTTCCAAAGGGAACAATGATTCATTTTCATGTAAATTCAAAGTCTGTGTGACGCTTTAATAATAATTTCAGCAATGTGATTAGCATCTTCAGGAGGCAAAGGTGACAGGAGCTGCAGAAATGAGCAGAAAACACAGATTATTGTTTCTATTGAACTCTATTCAAGGTAAGAGCAGGTTCTAAGATTTTTTCATCCACTAATCATGGATCTTATCCTCCACATTTTAAAGCGTAAAAGTGGGTTTATGTGCTAATAACTAATATCAAGCAGAAAATGATGACTGTTTTTGACATTTTATCCCCGTTCGCTATAATTATTAGTTTCAATTAGTTAATAGTCTATATTCATCATTCAAAAAGAGAAAGTGAAACTAGAATTACAGATTACTATAAACCGACAAACCGTAAATAAAGCAATTCTTGCAAACCATTTTGAATATCAATCACGCTGGTCACTTTTTTTCATTCTAGGCTCATGTTGTTATAAAATGGTCCGCACACTAAAATGCTCAGATAAGATGAAGGAAAAGTACAACAGCCTTCAGATTGTGCCGTCTTGACTGCTCACTTTCATCACTTTTATTCTTGTGCACAGATTAGCTCACTAAACTGAATCAGAGGTCTCTCTCTCTCTCTCTCTCTCTGTCTCTCTGTCTCTCTGTCTCTCTCTCTCTCTCTCTCTCTCTCTCTCTCTCTCTCTCTCAATGACGGCCCTGATGCAGATTCAACAGATGCTGAACGATGTTGCGGTCATCTGACGGTCATCTTGGAGCATCACGGCTCTTATGTTCCACAGAAGAAAAAAAGTCACACAGGTTTGGAAGACTTTTTCATTTTTGAGTGTTCACTGAGTAAAAGACCTGAAGAGTAAAAAGAGTAAAAGAACTGATGTCTGAAGTGCATGTATAGACTAAAGGTAAGGCACTTGAGGGGGACTTTAAACTGACTCTATTGACTTCAGACAGTTATTTTTGTCAGATTGAAATAAATCCCCCTCCCCCATTTTGCCTGCATGGGTAACATATTTTAATTCAATAGTTTTTATTTAATATTTTGTATTTTAGGGAATTTTATGGCACTAAATTATATTTATGCAGTAATTATAATCCATGTATTCCCTTTTTGAGATTGGACCTAAAATATTTATTTCCAACTTAAACTTTTCCAACATAAAGCTTGAATGCTTTGGAGAAAAAAACATGTTTTACTCTAAAAAAATGTGATAAAAATCACAGACATCACAATCTAAACAAGCTGTGTTCCAAATTTGAGGTGGATATTTAAAATAAAATTAGCTTTCAGTAAGATTGTTTGATCGCAGTACCAAATGTTTCCACTAGAAGAAATTCATCTCTCATTCATTTGTGCTAATATTTGACCGTGAACAATATAAGTGTTACTATTTTTATCAGGACCATTTAAGGTTTTTGAACCATATCCATGATTTGTGTGTGTGTGTGTGTGTGCGTGTGCGTGTGTGTGTGCGTGTGTGTGTGTGTGTGTGTGTTTACACAGCAAGTGCCAGAACCTTTACAAAGGTTCATACTCAGATTTAGTTAAAAACAAAACTTCAAACTGGTAAAAACTGACCGAACAGCACCAGAAAGAACCTTTTCCAAAGATGTGCGGAAATAACGTACAGTTTCATCTGAGGTTTGACAAGATAAACAACTATTATTACAAGTACAAATTAATGCAGATTACTGAAAGATTTGTGTCAGCAGCATTCAGTCAGTGTCTTTCAAAAGACACAGAGGCCTTCAGAATGATCTATTCTGGTCTCGTTCTCGTTGTCAAACAATGGTTATCTAAGGAATATAGGTGAAAAGGAATTCTTATTACTTCATGCTGAGCCAAAGCTGTTAAAAGTCTGAAAAGATCTTGTGCCGAAGTTGTCGAGCCACTTAAAAAAAGCCTCATATCTACCATCTTGTTTTGTTCAAAAGCTCCGACTTGAATTGTAATGCCGTTTTATCAGAATGTGCTTTGGGTGGAGCGGCGGCGATAATAAAAAAGAGATTTGTAGCGGAAAGAACGCACGCGGAGAGGAAGCGGAGGAAACTTCTGTTTCATATTTTATTGGGGTTTGGGTGGAAGAAAGACACACTGATAAAGAGCAGAGCTGAAACAATAGATCTAAGTGTTATTGGAGTTGGAAAAAACACAGTTTTGGCAGACGAGAGAGAGAGGAGAACACTGGAATTATGTCTGTAGGTTTTTGTACGGCGGGCCGTCGAGGAAGCAGCCACTCCGAAGGCTTCATTTCATGGTGCATTATGACCACCGTTCACTTAAAATCACCGGAGGCTTTGTGTCTGCAATTCCAGAAATGTGAAGGGAATAATAACAGTACCTTCAGATGACGGACACTAGTGGTGAAGGCGGACGAGCACTTGCTTCTATAATGATGTTTCTAGCTCATCTGCAGACGCATTTGACACTTGAGTTTACGCTCGGCTAGATCAAGAGAAAAGCTGATTATTTTCAGCAGTCTGGCAGTCATTACAGAGCATCGATATTGCGGTTAGCACAAAAAAAACCCCCATCATTTTGAGTTGATACATTGATGATGAAACTACAAAATACACTGACCTCGGAATTAATCGACTTACAAGGGAAAATATAACTTGGAGAGATAAATGCCAAATAATGTGACAAAAATGTCCAATTTTTTTCTCTCTGAAGTAGCATTCTCCTGCAAAAACCTGTGTCAACGTCAAAAAAAGTGTGAACGTGAAGAAAGAGAGAGCCAGTGCAGCCGTTCAGCTAACATGATCACAACAATATGGCCACCGAACAGGCCTATAATAACCCATGGGGATATAATAACATGAGAGTTGGGTGCGTTTACATGCTCGTTCTTAAGCCAATTATCCTTGGTAAACTGAGAATGAACCCGATCATGTAAACGCGGTAGCCCGTTTTCTTTTATCGGAGTAAGGTCATAAACGCCGTAAGCATAAACCGGTCGGGACATGTCGTTTTTTGCCTCATACCCTGATTTCGCGCTGCATGTAAACGCATTAACCTGCCTTCTGTCAGCTTATTGAAGTGCGCATGTGTGATAGGTGACAAAAACGCAAACTTAGAGCAGAATTAAACGCATCCAGCGAGCTAGCCTTTTGCATGAAATAAGAACATATATCACAAACGCAAACTCCTTTAAGACCCAGAAAATTGTAAAGATGTGTTCAAGCAGCAGAAGTAGAAGAGGTTCAGTCTAAACGTTGCATCTGGAACTGCATGAGGGATAATATGAGCCATAAATCTCCCGCTGACACGCTTTATTTAAAGGGGGGGTGAAATGCTGTTTGATGCATACTGAGCTTTTTACACTGTTAAAGACTTGGACTCCCATCCTAAACATAGACAAAGTTTCAAAAACTAATGTTGGACGTTTGATGGAGTATTTCTGTGTCAAAAAATACTCCTTCCGGTTTCTCACAAGTTTCGGAGAGTTTTTTTCGAGTATGGCTCGGCTTGACGTCGATAGAGCGGAAGGTCCTTGTATGGGCCGTACGAGCTCTTCTCCCGGTAGGGTGCGCGCGTGACTAGAGCGAGAGAGGAAATGCACGCCCATAAACACTCTCAGATGCAGATCCAGTCGTCCGTGAACACTCATGTCGTTATAGTCCGCGCCACGCTCCACTTTATTCCTATGGGTGACGTCGAGCGACTTCAACGCTTCAGCACAGCATTCTGGGAAGGCAGCGCTGCATTTGAACCGATTTGAACGCAGAAATGACGAGAAGCTTCACAACATCGCGTCAGTCGCGTCTAAAAGTGGATCTCCATCGTTCACTGCTGTCAGGACTTCACCAAATCATACCAAAGAAGTTTGTTTTTGACGGAGCGGTCCCAGCGATAAAGGTTCGGTCCTGCTTTGGAAGCAGCCGGTGAGTAAAACTGCTTCAAATGTCTGTGCTGTTGGCTATCGTCGCGTGAGTAAACATCAGTAAACGACACGATCGCGTGCTTCGTCATTTAAATGCGCTAACGGTTACTCCATTGTTGTTCTATGTATAACGTTACACTAGTCTGACGTGCAAAACCGTTTTGCTTGCTACTGCTAAGGTTTAGTCGCATACAATAGTCCATAAACCGAATCATGTCCTCATAAACTGCGAGTAAACACACACAAATGTTGACAGGCCACTAAATACAGTACATACCACAGAGACGGACGTCCTGCTGCTGCTGTTTCTCCTGTTCAATTTAGTTCAGCCTCCGAATGATTCTGGATCATATATCTATTAGCTGAGATCGATAGCGATGGGTTTCTCAATCTCCAGGACGTCTTGAGGACGTCACCGCTTTGTGCGCTCTCGTCATTCTTTAGCTCCGCCCACACGATACGCCTCCAGCCGCTCGTTTTTTTCCGGAAAGACTCGGTAAAGCCCATATTTCTTTTATAAATATAATAAAACTAAAGACTTTTCGGAGATATGAAGGATGCAATACTACTCTATAGGTACTGAAGATTGACATGAGATTGACTGAAACTGAGTGTTTCACCCCCTCTTTAACATCACAACTGACGAAACATTTGGAATACAGATACAGACATTATTATTTTTGACGTCACTACAAGGAAACAACCCGGTTTATTAATAAAGTCATGTAAACGCGGTTTACTTGGGTTGTCAGTTTACTGGTTTGCATGTAAACGGGGAAACCTGGTTATTTCAATAAGCTGATATTTGTGAGTTATCAGCTTACTGGTGTGAATGTAAACACACCCAAAGAGGCGCGTGCCGTGATCCCCTCTGCACACACACAACCTGCACGAGTCTTCTTTAAACACAATCGTCATGTGACTAATCACTGCAGCCAAAGGGAAATGACATCATGACAGCCCCGACAGGCTGAAGGCAACACAGGAGCAAAACACACACTATCCTGATGCCAACGACAGCAGACAGGAAACTAATCCACGTTTATAAAACACATATATATAAAGCAGTACATACGTGGACACATATACGTCATATATTAGAACTGGGGTCCCCAGACTCGGTCCCCAATCAAACACACCTGAAACAGCTCATCAATGTATTACTAGCCCTGCGTCCCAATTCATATGTTATACATCCTATATACTATTCGAAAATAGAATTAGTATGTCTCAAATCGTAGTATGTTGAAAAGAGTATGCCAAAGATTCCCGGATAGTTTACTATTTCCGGTCAGAATTCGAAGTGCGGATTGATGCGCACTCTAACGGCTGATATTACCCACAACCCTTTGCGAGTTAGACGAGGATTCGATTAGAACTACAAACGCGGATAAAAAGCGTTAAAAAACTACAAACATGACGGATGTGTGAGTCAGACGGTTAAAGTAGAGAGGTTTAGATAAAGGGGTTTGAGTGACCCTATCAATATTCAACCTGACGAAAAGATATTTATTCAGTGCTTTCCACATCATATTTCACCTGCAGCCGCATTGTGAACTTTTTTAATGACACGTTTGGCCATTAACTTTTAAATGCATCATTATATTTAATATAATGGCATACTCTTTTCAACATACTATGATTTGGGACATACTAATGCTATTTTCAAATGCTATTTAGGATGGATAGCATGTGAATTGGGACGCAGGGATGGTCTGTATCTAAGATCTATGTGCACTATGCATTGTGGGACCGGAAGTTGAGTGTATGAGATGAGCAGAAAAGAAGTAAAGTTGCCATGCAGAAAACACGTGTGCGGCTGATTTAATTTAGTAGTGTATGAGAGACATCTGATACACAACAATATACACTGGCAAAACATCCATTATAAATAATACATAATGATAAAGATGCTATTTTATTTCTTTAAATGCAGATGGGGAAAAGAAGAAAGCCATTTTACATTAAATATTTATAAATGTATTTTTAATTCCCTTATATTTATAATTTTTAATTATAAATAAATAAAGCAGTAAGTGTATGGACACACACACTGGCAAACCATCTATTATAATACATAATGAAAAATGCTATATTATTTCTTTAGAAATATAAGACAGGGGACAAATATATGTTTTGAAAAATAGGAAATAAATAAATAAATAAACATTGGACACTAGCAAAACATCTAATTACTTTTTATTTTATTTACAAATTAATTTTATTACAATTCGATTTCATTTCTTACAAGATAAAAGACAAAATGTCAATTTGCATGTAAAAAATGTAATTTAAACAAACAAACAAACATCAGACGCTGGTAAAACATCAATTATAATACATGTAGCTCTTTTATTTCTCCAGAATACGAGGCTACTTTGGAATATCTGACCTTTTTGAATGCAGAAAATGTTTTTGGTCCTGAAATTGTGTAGTTGTGTTTTCGTCCAGCAGGGGGCTAACTGAACCTAACCTCTGACCTCGTGCTCTCCAAACTCATGTCATGTCAGAAGTCATTTGAAGTTAAACAGATAAACATCTGGCAGGAGTTTATTCGTTTTTGATTTAAAAAAAAAAAATGAAGACATAAAGATTCCAGTAAATCATGCTAAATAAATGAGAACAGGAAAGTGTGTTAAAGGGGTAATGAACTGAATTAATTATTGAATAATTTTGTAATGTTTCCTGAGGTGCACTTATAATAATAGTATGATATTTACAGAAAAAAATTTACAGAAAAAAGGCAATTTTCCTCCCTGTTTTTTGAACGCTCTGTTTGAAGGGGTGTGTCTGGTTTGAGACATCAGTGCAAACGCCCACTGCTGTGATTGGCTGCTGTGAGATGTCAGTGTAAACGCCCACTGCTGTGATTGGCTGCTGTGAGATGTCAGTGCAAACGCCCACTGCTGTGATTGGCTGCTGTCAGACGTCAGTGTAAACGCCCACTGCTGTGATTGGCTGCTGTGAGACGTCAGTGTAAACGCCCACTTCTGTGATTGGCTGCTGTGAGATGTCAGTGTAAACGCCCACTGCTGTGATTGGCTGCTGTCAGACGTCAGTGCAAACACCCACTGCTGTGATTGGCTGCTGTGAGATGTCAGTGTAAACGCCCACTGCTGTGATTGGCTGCTGTCAGACGTCAGTGTAAACGCCCACTGCTGTGATTGGCTGCTGTGAGATGTCAGTTTTAACGCCCACTGCTGTGATTGGCTGCTGTGAGATGTCAGTGTAAACGCCCACTGCTGTGATTGGCTGCTTTTAGACGTCAGTGTAAACGCCCACTGCTGTGATTGGCTGCTGTGAGATGTCAGTGTAAACGCCCACTGCTGTGATTGGCTGCTGTCAGACGTCAGTGTAAACGCCCACTGCTGTGATTGGCTGCTGTCAGACGTCAGTGTAAACGCCCACTGCTGTGATTGGCTGCTGTCAGACGTCAGTGTAAACGTCCACTGCTGTGATTGGCTGCTGTAAGGTGTCAGTGTAAACGCCCACTGCTGTGAATGGCTGCTTTTAGACGTCAATGTAAACGCCCACTGCTGTGATTGGCTGCTGTGAGACGTCAGTGTAAACGCCCACTGCTGTGATTGGCTGCTGTGAGATGTCAGTGTAAACGCCCACTGCTGTGATTGGCTGCTGTGAGATGTCAGTGTAAACGCCCACTGCTGTGATTGGCTGCTGTCAGACGTCAGTGTAAACGCCCACTGCTGTGATTGGCTGCTGTCAGACGTCAGTGTAAACGCCCACTGCTGTGATTGGCTGCTGTCAGACGTCAGTGTAAACGCCCACTGCTGTGATTGGCTGCTGTGAGACGTCAGTGTAAACGCCCACTGCTGTGATTGGCTGCTGTGAGATGTCAGTAAAGCATTTAAATAGGTTCGATTTGGATGTCATGTTGACAGGTGAAGGACACATGACTCCTGAATGACACCAGATTCCACTGTGAATTTGCATTGACGTCAGTCCGACGAAAGCGCAAATAAATACTGATAATCAAATGTAGACAAAGGTCTCTGTCATTCATCATAAACAAACACTAGCTTTTCACAATTGCTGAAAAGGCGCGAGTGTCTGTGCAAAAGGATGTTATGGGCAGAATCCAGTTACAAACCCAGAGTATGACTAACAGTAATGGTGATGCTTAGCAAACACCACTAATGATACAATATCAGCATCGCATTGTGTTCAATATCTCCATTTTTCCAAACACGCTGAGACATGAAGCTCTTTTAAGTGAATCGTATGCGATTGTGGTTTAACCAGAGCCAACAAAAGCAGCTGAAACGGGCTAAAAGGTGAATGTGTTGCCCGGGCTGATAATTAGATGTCTAGGGATAGAAATGGCTGCTTAAGTTACCTGTCTATAGCAGGGAGAGCAGGTGTTGAGGCCAAATAGCCTCCCTGAATAATGCACGCATGATGATAATTGCTTAGCAGGGTCTGATCTATGGGAGCTCCAGTCTGGGAATGTGTGTCTCGCTGAGTTAATGATCTCAGATTCTTCAATGGCCAAACGCACACGTCATGGTCTGGCGTACAATGGTTTGTTGTAGATGAAAACTATGTGTCTATGTTAATATCTGTAGACTTTAGGGAAGCTGCTGCAGATAATGCTGCGTGCTGAGAAGTGTTTTGCATGTGCATAAAGCCAGAAACTCTGGGGAAAGTGTGAGAGCGGGAAACAAAGAGCAAATTAAGCAGTGTGATTTTCGGCATGTTGCTCTGCAGTGAGAAACGGGCTCATAAATGGTTTAGGTTTCTTTCAATTCAAAGAAATTTCACACATCACAGACATTTTAGTACTTAATTTTGACTAACTGTGTGTAATATGTGTGAATATGTGTGTGTGTGTGTGTGTGTATGTGTGCGCGCGCGTGTGTGCGTATATATATACACACATACACACACATATACAGTATACAGTATTGTTTAAAATAATAGCAGTACAATGTGACTAACCAGAATAATCAAGGTTTTTCGTATATTTTTTTATTGCTACGTGGCAAACAAGTTACCAGTAAATAAAGAAAAATAGCAGTGTGGCATTCAATCACTGAGGTCATCAATTTTGTGAAGAAACAGGTGTGAATCAGGTGGCCCCTATTTAAGGATGAAGCCAACACTTGTTGAACATGCATTTGAAAGCTGAGGAAAATGGGTCGTTCAAGACATTGTTCAGAAGAACAGCGTACTTTGATTAAAAAGTTGATTAGAGAGGGGAAAACCTATAAAGAGGTGCAAAAAATGATAGGCTGTTCAGCTAAAATGATCTCCAATGCCTTAAAATGGAGAGCAAAACCAGAGAGACGTGGAAGAAAACGGAAGACAACCATCAAAATGGATAGAAGAATAACCAGAATGGCAAAGGCTCAGCCAATGATCACCTCCAGGATGATCAAAGATAGTCTGGAGTTACCTGTAAGTACTGTGACAGTTAGAAGACGTCTGTGTGAAGCTAATCTATTTTCAAGAATCCCCCGCAAAGTCCCTCTGTTAAAAAAAAGGCATGTGCAGAAGAGGTTACAATTTGCCAAAGAACACATCAACTGGCCTAAAGAGAAATGGAGGAACATTTTGTGGACTGATGAGAGTAAAATTGTTCTTTTTGGGTCCAAGGGCCACAGGCAGTTTGTGAGACGACCCCCAAACTCTGAATTCAAGCCACAGTACACAGTGAAGACAGTGAAGCATGGAGGTGCAAGCATCATGATATGGGCATGTTTCTCCTACTATGGTGTTGGGCCTATTTATCGCATACCAGGGATCATGGATCAGTTTGCATATGTTAAAATACTTGAAGAGGTCATGTTGCCCTATGCTGAAGAGGACATGCCCTTGAAACGGTTGTTTCAACAAGACAATGACCCAAAACACACTAGTAAACGGGCAAAGTCTTGGTTCCAAACCAACAAAATTAATGTTATGGAGTGGCCAGCCCAATCTCCAGACCTTAATCCAATTGAGAACTTGTGGGGTGATATCAAAAATGCTGTTTCTGAAGCAAAACCAAGAAATGTAAATGAATTGTGGAATGTTGTTAAAGAATCATGGAGTGGAATAACAGCTGAGAGGTGCCACAAGTTGGTTGACTCCATGCCACACAGATGTCAAGCAGTTTTAAAAAACTGTGGTCATACAACTAAATATTAGTTTAGTGATTCACAGGATTGCTAAATCCCAGAAAAAAAAAATGTTTGTACAAAATAGTTTTGAGTTTGTACAGTCAAAGGTAGACACTGCTATTTTTTTGAACACACCCCTTTCAACTAATTCAACTAATTGCCCAATTGCACAGCCTTAAGAGCGTGCATATCATGAATGCTGGGTCTCATTTGTTTTCTGAGAATCTACTGAACCTACTGGTAACTTGTTTGCCACGTAGCAATAAAAAATATACTAAAAACCTTGATTATTCTGGTTAGTCACATTGTACTGCTATTATTTTGAACAATACTGTACATACATACACACACACACACACACACACACATAAAATACAGCCCAATACTACTAAGAAAATAATAAACATAGTCATTAAATTTGAGTTACTTTCCTTTTCACATTTTGCACTACAGTAATACAAAATATCCACATATATTACATTAATAAAAATAATAAATACTTTTAAATATATTTTATATAATTATTAGAACCACACTCACACCAAAAATGTAATTAAATAGTAAAATGTAATTAAACAGTAAATAAAGCAAATGTATTATAATATATTGCAAGCAAAATCTAGAAATTGATACATAAAATATACTCCATTAAAGATATATGATAATTGTGCATATATGATCGTAAACACAATACTATACTTATAGACGTTGTATGAATTTGCCTACTGTCAAATTACTTCATAATTACTGTATCCTGACGGCTAACTTTCAGTCTTTAAATGAAATGAAAAAGCCTTCTTGATTGAGCTGTGGTGGTCACGTCACTTCCATCATCGACTGTCAAGTGTCAATAAAATCATCATAAGCCCCGTTTTCCACCAAAATTACCCGGAACAATTTTTACAAGGAACTTTTTTACATGAACTTTTCTCCCCCCAGACCTGCAACTGTCTGCGTTTTCACCGCGATAAAGTACCGTGAAGATTAGGCAAATTAGTCCAGTGATGTAACGTTAGGACTGCGTGCGACTGCTCCTCCAAGTCAGTGACGGACAGTAATCATTTTTGTGCATACCGATTGAAAGATTTAGTGGACTGTTTACATGAGAGGTTATCTAAACCGATCTGGTATTTACATGTGATGACTTTCAATCGCAATCATTTTGTGACATGTAGTTTGTCTGACGCATCAAAAATGTCAACGTTGTGTTCTCCAGCAGCTGGGATGTGTTGACTGTAGCCATAGCAACTCTTAACGGCCACCAGGACTAATACAGTATTATATAATAAGCTATTTATCTGTTGTAAAGTGTAATAATCATCTCAGAAAAAAAAAAATTCTTCTGTCAGGCGCAGTTAAAGTAAAAACTGCCTGGGGCAATATACGCTGTGTCATTACTCCAACATTATCTTCATAACTTACGAAATAAAAAGTTTACCCCTCAGAAAAATGAGCTTTCCTCTCTTGTCAACATGAGCGCGGCGCACGCTGTCACGTCATGTAAGGACGCACACTTAAAAGTAATCGGTCAGGTCGTTTACATGTTGAAAAATATAGACTGTAAAAAAATGAATAACGAGTATGGAAGAGATTCAAGCTGTGCTGCTTTTGCTGGTTATGTATAGGTTTACTAAGGTAATTAACAACGACAGAAAAGAGCACTAATATGCAGATTCAGCAGCATGCAGCATATTCAGAAAGCTTGTAAAGCTAGATTTAAAATGACAATGTATATTATTATCAGCTATTACGGACATTGCACGTGAGATGGCTGAGATGAACGCGCGCCATCAGACAGAGAGCAATACTGATATTTACTGAACGTAGACCGAACCTCGAAGACTTTTCGAGGACTTTTTTAAAATGCCGGTTGAAATAAAATGCTGCGTGAGCTCAACCAATCAGCATGTTCAGCGCCCAAGTCCCGCCCTTGAAAGTTCCTGAACTTTGAAAAAGTACTACCTCGCGAGCAGGGCCGTTTGGAGGGGGAAATATTTACCCGGAACTTCATTTAGACCCTGGTTCCTGCGGTCTAAACACACCGAGTACCACCCAAAGATCCTGGGTAAAGTTCCTGTGGTGGAAAGAGCCGCACGCAAAGTTACAAAATTTGACGTGCACAGCGCCAAGCGAAATGGGGTCTAGCGCACTCCGCGTTGACGTAATTTTTGCCGCGCGCACCCTTGTGCTCGTGCAGACGCGTCGAGTATAACGAGGCTTAAACTGAAGTTGGCAGTTTGATAAATGCAAGTTAATCCTTCAGTGCAATCTTTGTGTGCTAAAAAAAGGCACATACGTTCCTGTAGAGATAGCAATACTTATTCTCCTTTTTTTGCCAAATAAATGAAAAGCACGTCATCAATGTCTTCTCTCTTGCTGTATCAAAATCTCACCTAGCTGTCCTCAGAGATGGTCAAGTTCAGTTTGTGCATGATTACAAGATGTAATTATTATTATTTTAAATACTGTATCCTAAATTGTTGATAATTAAGTTATATATCATATGCTGAAGTAAATTTCCGGAGTGTTAACGATTAAAACAAAAAAACTAAAACAAGGACCGTTCAGAACCGAACCGTGGGTTTTGTGAACCATGTTACCCCTAATATGCACCTCATCTGTTGCAGTTTTCATCCATTTTATTTATTGTTTTGGTTGTTGTTTTGTTCAATTATTGTGGATATTTAAAATGTTTCCCGTTTTCAGTGTTAAATAGTCTTTAGAAATAAAAGTTTATTGATCTTTGAAAAAATGTACCTGCATTATTATGCCATTATCATTATTTTAGATGAAAACTGTCTCAGAACTACAATATTATCGTTTATCGCAATAATTTCTTGGTCAATTTATCGTCCAGCAAAATTTGTTATCGTGACAGGCCTACATAGACGGCAAAACATCTCCCGCTGCTCCATCTGAAGACATCCATGTGACACGCAACAACACTCGGTCCACTTTCTTGTACAGATTTTCACCGAAGTGTGTGATCACACATTCATCTGATTGAACTGCATAGGAACTGTTCTTAAAAACATCTATGCAGCTGTGTCGGAGTGTATTATTGACTGCTGTGCTTTAGAAACCTTTCCACCGATGGCTTCCCCCTTGTTCTTTTCACCTCGCGATTCCACACGTGGCTTCCCTTTTAGATTTTCTAGTTAACGCTCAGGTAACAACGCTCCCCACCACGAGATGGAGGGAGGAGAGAAAGCAAAGGTAAAATGAAAGAAAAGCAAGAGAGGGAGAGGTGGTTGAGTTTCCGAGAAAGAGGACAGGCGCTCTCCTTTGAAGTGTTAAACATCCTTGAATAATTTAGTGCAGGCTAAGTATAGCTCTAAAACAGCCATTTCCATCTCTGAAATAAACCCTCGCTCCACAAGCGCACCGCATCTCGCTCACACTAGCTTTTGTGTCGCACTCGTTCATCCAAACAATTCCAGCTTCGCACAACCTACACTTGAACCTGTGCTTCTAGGAGCGGGGATAGCCAGGGATCTTGCGAGACAATGCGGTCGCGACACTTCAGCCTCCATGCTGTTTGCCGTAGGACATTAAAATGATTTATATCTGCATGGCAAATTTCAAAGATGTCACTATTAAAGGAACTGTATGTAAGAAAGTATCTCAATGAATCATAAAATGGCCCTGATATGTCACTAGACATTAAGAAATCATGTTCATTTTAAATACTTATATCACTGACAACAGTAGTCCGGTCGGGATATTGTCATTATAAAGTTGCTGTTGCAGTCCTCAACTGATGTTGACATGTTGTGTTTTGGCCTGAAGCTCCGCTCTCCCCCTATCAACTAATCACGAAGTCAGTAGTGTTTCTGCATCCGGGTTGCCAGATCTGCTCAAGTTACCTCAGCTGCAGATCTACAAACGTTCCTGCTGATCCTGCAGACAATCTGGCAACCTCGAGTCAGGGGGAGGGGGAGGGGGATACACCGCTCTAAAGACGTCGTTACAAAGCTCATCTCACTACAGTGGCTCTACAATCATTTTATGAAGCAACGAGAATAGTTTTTGTGCGCATATGCATAAAATAACGACTTATATAGTGATGGCTTATTTCAAAGTTTTGAACAGTTATGAATCAGCATATTGTTTCATGATTCGGATCGCGTGTCAAATCACGTAACATTGACGATCCAAATCATGAATCGATTCACTCATTCATAACGGTTCGAACCTTTGTTTTGAAATAGGCCATCACTATACAAGTCATTATTTAATCATTTTTTGGGCACAAAAACTATTCTCTCTCTTCATAAATGATTGTAGAGCCGCTGTAGTAAGATGGGCTTTGTAACGACGTCTTTAGTGCCTTTATGGGTCTTGAGAGAGGAAATGACATTGGTGTCAATGAAGGCCTTTCTGAGCCATCGGATTTCAACACTAATATCTTCATCTGTGTCTGAAGATGAACGGAGGTCTGACGGGTGTCCAACGACATGAGGGGGAGAAATTAATGGCAGAATTTACATTTTTGGGTGAACTAACCCTTTAACTAGTGATATATCACCAAAGACTCATTCCTTCGGGTATAAAACATTTGGGGGCGCTTTAATGCGCTTGTCTCCTCCACTACTTCCTCCTGTCCTGTTTCCCAGCCGCCCTCACATCGGTCTGAATCTTACCTGCAGGTGTCCTCCTGGATATAGAGGGCGATGAGCTGCTTCGGGACGCTGAAGGACAGTGTGCACTCCGCCATCTGTTCCCGAACCAACATCCATTTACTGTCCACCGTCTGAAACCTGTACACCTTACACACCGCATTCTTAAACACTGATGGAGAGAGAGAGAGAGAGAGAGAGAGAGAGAGAGAGAGAGAGAGAGAGAGAGAGAGAGAGAGAGAGAGAGAGAGAGAAATATTAAATGAGAGATGGGTTTATTTTGGCAAAATACAGTGAATAACGACTTCAATTTCAGCCTGTTCCTTTTATAAAGCCACTGTATGGCTTCAGAAGACCTTGGAATATAGTACACATGTGCACACTTTAAATACAGTATGTAGAACGACAATATTATTAGCTTGAGCTTCAAAATATAGGGTGATATCACCCAAACTTTTAACCTGCGTGGAGGAAAAAAATATATTGACTGGTCAATAGTCACAGAGAAGCTGTTCGGCCTAACCTTCATCCCATGATTAATACAGAATTCACTGATACATTACGATGTAATTTCCTATAGGAATATTTTATTGCTCACGACTAGTTCTTCACTTTCTTTCAAAGACTTATGTTTCATTTATGAATGAATGAATGAATGAGGCATTTATATAGCGCTTTCAAATGTACAACTGTACACCCAAAGCGCTTCACACTCATGTCAGCGGTCTCTCCTCAACCACCACCAGTGTGAAGCTCCACTTGGATGATGCGACGGCAGCCACAGTACAACGGCGCCAGTGCGCTCACCACACACCAGCGAAAGGTGGAGAGGAGAGAGGGTGATAGAGCCAATTCAGTGGATGGGGATTATTAGGAGGCCATGATTGGTAAGGGCCAATCAAGGGAATCTGGCCAGGACACCGTGGTTACACCCCTACTCTTTTACGAGAAGTGCCATGGGATTTTTAATGACCACAGAGAGTCAGGACCTCGGTTTAACGTCTCATCCGAAGGACGGATTTATGTATAAACTTTGTCTAAGACTTTTCTTGTAGAATTCTTTAGAACTACAAAATGAGGCAATTGTTGAAATACAGTCAAACTATAGAGCTATAAATGAATGTGGATAGCAGCTCAGATCATTCAGGCTTCAGAGAATCTGATGAGAAATTTATGAGTTCATTCTGAATTCGTAGGCTTTTGTGTCTGGGAGGATTTGAGCAGTTTGTGATCTCTTCTGCAACTTGAGAGATGATGCATGAGGCAGGAGTAAACATCTCTCCCGTTGCTCTCTGTTTCATCTCGTTGCAGTCTAGGAAGAGTCTTATTGTTCAGTTTGGTTATGACACCCAAGAAGTGACTCCTCCTAAAGCATGATGAGAGGATGAGTTAATAATCATGGTTAACACAAATTATAGTGTCTTTTATATTCTTCAGTGCTTATTCCTAGAAAGTAAACACAGTGTCTATATACACTAAGAACAAATTGCTCGCCTAGATGACAAAGGCTATTTACACTAACCCCGCCCACTGACGTCTGATTTGGCCAGACAGCATTTCAGAAGATGATTGATTGTCAACAACAGCAAAAGTGTAGGGGTGAGGCGCCTGGCAGAAAGATGCAGATAGACCCGGGTTTGAATCCACCTTTTGCCGAACTGCTCTATTCCCTTTTCCCATGACAAATCAGATCGGAAAGGCAATTATTGAAGAAAATATTTGAAATGTGCAAATAAAGTTCAAATAAAGTTTCCAGCGTGTGTTTAATAACAAAGTTTTTAGGGTTAAGGGTAGGTGTAGGGAGGGATTTATTGTTCCCAAAAATTTTTTTTTAACTAATTAATCATAGAAGGAAAATGCCATTTACATCCAATACTGGCAATTTACACTCACCTAAAGGATTATTAGGAACAGCTGTTCAATTTCTCATTAATGCAATTATCTAATCAACCAATTACATGGCAGTTGCTTCAATGCATTTAGGGCTGTGGTCCTGGTCAAGACAATCTCCTGAACTCCAAACTGAATGTCAGAATGGGAAAGAAAGGTGATTTAAGCAATTTTGAGCTTGTCATGGTTGTTGGTGCCAGACGGGCCGGTCTGAGTATTTCACAATCTGCTCAGTTACTGGGATTTTCACACACAACCATTTCTAGTGTTTACAAAGAATGGTGTGTGATCCAGTATGCGGCAGTCCTGTGGGCGAAAATGCCTTGTTGATGCTCGAGGTCAGAGGAGAATGGGCCGACTGATTCAAGCTGATTGAAGAGCAACTTGGACTGAAATAACCACTCGTTACAACCGAGGTATGCAGCAAAGCATTTGTGAAGCTAAAACACGCACAACCTTGAGGCGGATGGGCTACAACAGCAGAAGGCCCCACCGGGTACCACTCATCTCCACTACACATAGGAAAAAGAGGCGACAATTTGCTCAAGCTCACCAAAATCGGACAGTTGAAGACTGGAAAAATGTTGCCTGGTCTGATGAGTCTCGATTTCTGTTGAGACATTCAGATGGTTGAGTCAGAATTTGGCGTAAACAGAATGAGAACATGGATCCATCATGCCTTGTTACCACTGTGCAGGCTGGTGGTGGTGGTGTAATGGTGTGGGGGATGTTTTCTTGGCACACTTTAGGCCCCTTAGTGCCAAATGGGCATCGTTTAAATGCCACGGCCTACCTGAGCATTGTTTCTGACCATGTCCATCCCTTTATGACCACATGTACCCATCCTCTGATGGCTACTTCCAGCAGGATAATGCACCATGTCACAAAGCTTGAATCATTTCAAAAATGGTTTCTTGAACATGACAATGAGTTCACTGTACTAAAATGGCCGCCACAGTCACCAGATCTCAACCCAATAGAGCATCTTTGGGATGTGGTGGAACAGGAGCTTCGCGCCCTGGATGTGCATCCCACAAATCTCCATCAACTGCAAGATGCTATCCTATCAATATGGGCTAACATTTCTAAAGAATGCTTTCAGCACCTTGTTGAATCAATTCCACGTAGAATTAAGGCCGTTCTGAAGGCGAAAGGGGGTCAAACACAGTATTAGTATGGTGTTCATGATAATCCTTTAGGTAAGTTTATATGGGAAACAGTTTTAAAAACTTTTTAACAATTATAGCGCCATCTCCAATCTCCAAAAAAGTATGCATGCTTGTTTAGAATTGCACGTCCTCACCTATTTTCGTGAAGTTTTGAGTTTTTGTTTAGGAATGATAGTCTTTTGGGTGGACTTAAATGACCCAGCTATAGCTATCCAAAGACCAAATTATTGACCTAGAACGTCCTGAGAATTGAGCAGCAGTGGCTTTATTGAGGTTGAGCCAAAAACCTAGGACTATATTGCTATTTCGAATTGCTATTTACACTTAATAAAATGTGGGGAAAAAACACTTATTTGTGTAGCATAATAGAAACTAAAACAATTTTCTTTTCTTTTTTTACTGAGCATTTGTTGACTTCATTTTCAGGCCAATTTCTTACTCTCGGGAAGCTTTGTTGAAATAAATGGTACCTTAATAGACTCAATATATAATCAGATTTTTGTTAAGTGTATTCTTGGGTCTATTTATGTGGATGAGCAATGAAATAATCAGTCATGGAATCATTTAGGAATTGTTAAGTTGAATCGGAAGCAGATTAGTTAAATTCAGCTCGATTTCTGTCCGTATTGTTGAGCTCATGAAGTGGATTCTGCGGCGTCTGATTGCTTAACGGTGTGATTGCTGTGCTTAAATCAGTGCCAGCGGCGGTGTGAAGTGTGGCTCATTAGCTTAATTACCTCAGGTAACGCAGCAGGATAAACAGTATTGGGGGAATCGCCAAAGACATCACATTTTATGCCATTTCAATTTAGTCAGTGTAAATTTGTTTTGCACAGAGAGTTTGAATGTGTTTTGGCACTTTATTAGCAAGTGAATAGACTCAAAGTCTCTGAAAGTTCCCTGAGAAACAAACTCCGTAGAAGGTCATTTCTTTATTTATGAGCTGCTGTGATGTGATGGATGGAGGCGAAGTCGGGAACGGCAGACGGATCTCTCCAGAAGTCCAGGCTGTTCTGTGTGTTATCTTCGTATCTGATGTTTCGCAGTGTTTATTTGCTGGTGCTGTATTGAATGTCATTGCGCCGTTGGCCGTTGTTTTAGTCATGCAGCTGTCAAAATATGTTAGTCTCTGCTGCTTCTGTAAGACTGATTAATGAAATTTGTCCCCGTCACCCCAACCCCTGGACATCCGCTGCGCTTCAACACTAACGCAGCGAAAAATTATTTCCCTAAGAGCTTGAGCAGGCAGAGATACTGCGATCCGATTGGGCGTCGGATTAGAGGGCAGGCGAGAGGGCGGAGTCAAAGGTTAATCCTCCACAGCGCTGGATGAGGGAGTTTGCGTCCGGTTCTCCTTTACGTGTCCATCTGTCTCTGTCTTCCCTTTACATCCTCAATCAACTACCTTTCTGTACTTTCTGCCTCCATTGAGGACAACTAACACACTGTAATAATGCTCATGAACATGTTGTAAGTAAAAAGGAAAAATACACGTACATTTTTTTGTGCAGATTTGAATACTTGTTTTTTTTACATAAATGAAAGAAATCATATTTCTTGTGAAGACTTGGGTAACATGGTTGAATGGGTGAGCTTTTGTGCAAAAACTGAGCCTGAGAACTGAGAAAATGGTGTGAGATTATTTTCCTGTAGATCCAAATGATGTCGCTTCCTGGGTGTCACAATTTCATGTTTATTGTTCTCTTTTATAATAAGGAAAACTGGTTAAAATTAGTTATACAATACTCCTAACAATAACAATAACAATACTTTGAATTTTATAGTGCGCCTTTCTTCAAACTCAAGGTCGCTTTACAATATTATTACCATGACTGTCAAACAGATATGTATGTAGTGTCCGTGACGTCACCCATAGGTTTCTGAAGAGCATTTTTGAATCATTTTTGAACAAAAAATAGGCAAAGAGGCAGGATGTGGCTGGAGCTGAGGAGACGTGATGTCTAACAGACAGCAGACAAATGGCTAGTAGTGACAGCAGCAGCAATCATTTCTGCTGTAAAGTTGGGCATTTTAACATCACACTCTGAGATTTTGCTCTCTTTTGGAGCCTGTCTCTAGCAGCCAGTCGATGAATTGAAGTTCAATTAACTTCTTTGTTGGCTTTAATAAAAACTGGCGTCAAGAGTTGCAGCTTGATTATAACAAATAAACATAAGAAACAATATAGATAAACTGAGATGGATAACATCATAAACTATGGTAGATATCATAACATGCATAACGTGAATAAGATCATAAAGTTAGGGATGCAAGAAGTGAAATGTTTTTAGGTGGGTTTTGAAGTTAATCAAATATCACACAAAATTGTATTTACAGTAACAATCAACAACGAGCCCCCAATTATGTCCTTCATGCATTTATATCATCAATACAAGCCGATTTGGAGTTAGTGGGGAAAGGAGCATTGCGTTGAGAACGGATGTATCATGCAATGTAGCAATGCAAGTTAAAGACGTGCATGATGGATAATATTACCTATTAGCATGTAGATGATGAAGAGAAAAAGCCCACAAACAGAACCCTGGGGAACCCCATACACCATATGAGACGGGGCGGTAGTGAACTAAGGGATTGCTTTAACAGAATTAAAATGCAGATGGAACCTAATTTCAACATTTACTGATGCATTTTTGAATCCAAAGTTGAATTTGTTAACGCAAATAATGCGGCGTGATTGCAATCAGATTTTTACTACCGCTATCATTAACAAAAAATAATAAATGCTTTAAAAATACATTGTTCTGTTAATTAATGTTAGATAGTGCATCAACAAATTAGACCTTGTTGTAAAGTATTGCCAAAATAGGTTAATTACAAATATTGTTAGATTATTTAAACATTATAACATATAATTGTAATAGATACATACAGGGGCAACAGTCCAGACTTCATGCTAGGTTCATTTTATGTTTTATTTTTAGACCTTTTACGCAGAAAAATACCAATAAAATATATAGTACAGTATACACCCGCATTATGCATGAAAACTCCTTGTGTAAGCTCTTACTGGAATTAGACCCAGTGTGTTTGGGGAAAACATCCCCTATTTAAGCAACTCTAGCATAACACTCTTTCAGAGTGTTCAGGTGCGCGGCCTGTTCTGTCAACTCACTTGAGACGCGAAGCCTTGACGAGAAACACGATTTCATGCTGTAGAGGAAATAACTTCTGCCGCCGCCTCACCTCTGATAAGATCATTATCAGTTTATACTTCTCTAAAACTCCAGATAAGCCATCACACATTATCACCGGTGTTCCCCAAGGCTCAGTCTTGAGCCCTTTTTTTATCATTAAACATTTTTAGGAAATACAGAATTTGTTTTCACCTGCTTTACTGATGACACCCAGTCTTCCATGCCAACTTCTGTTTTTCCTCCACTTCCTCTGTCATTAAAAACTCAGTTCAGCTCAATTAACTAATTACTCAACAGTAAAACTGAAATTCTCCTGATAGGTGCAAAATCTGCTCTGGCAAAATCGGTTAGCATGACCCAGTTAACCGCTGATGGTAGATGGTTGCAAAAAGTATCTCCGTTCACCATTGATGGCCATCTTGAAATACATTTTAATGACATAAATTGGAAAGATTCCATTAAGGGTGCTTTTACATCTGTAGTTCGGTTCATTTGGTCCGGACAAGGGGCAAACAACTATACATTTTCTTCCGTTTTAGTTCCTTTTCACACCACACTGATTGCTCTGGTCTGAACCAGTTGACGAGTTGGTGTCCAAAATGCAGTCACGTGACAGCATCCACATCACTCGTTGGCCAGATGTGTCTTTGAAAGCATTTCCTAAACTGCTCTTCAACTGGTCAGAATAATACAAAGTATACAAAGAGAGGAGGAAAAGCCAGCAGTCAATATGCCAGCTTTTGTAAGTCATTTTTTGAAGAGACGACTGCGTGGGCTAACTGTTCCCCTTTTCATCATATACCACATAGTTTGTATAAACCACATTAGGCAAACTATACGATTTGGTTTCATAATGATTTAATGCACTGCAAATGGTGAAGGTGTAGCACAGCTGACTACGGCAGCTGGTTTAGTCCAAAAATGTGCAGTTGTTAAAGGGGGGGTGAAATGCTGTTTGATGCATACTGAGCTTTTTACACTGTTAAAGACTTGGAATCCCATCCTAAACATAGACAAAGTTTCAAAAACTAAGTTGGACGTTTAATGGAGTATTTCTGTGTCAAAAAAAAGTTTCGGAGAGTTTTTTTCGAGTATGGCTCGGCTTGACGTCGATAGAGCGGAAGGTCCTTGTATGGGCCGTACGGGCTCTTCTCCCGGTAGGGTGCACGTGCGCGTGACTAGAGTGAGAGAGGAAATGCACGCCCATAAACACTCTCAGCTGCAGATCCAGTCATCTGTGCAACACTTCTGTCGCACCGCGCTTCAATTTATTCCTATGGGTGACGTCAAGCGACTTCAACGCTTCAGCACAGCATTCCGGGAAGGCAGCGCTGCATTTAAACCGCGTTTGAACGCAGAAATGACGGGAAGCTTCACAACATCACGCTTCAGTCGCGTCGCAAAAGTGGATCTCCACGGTCACTGCTGTCACAGGACGTCACGAAATCAACAGTTACCAAAGAAGTGTGTTTTTGACGGAGCGGTGACGATAAAGGTTCGCGGTCGTGCTTTGGAAACAGCCGGTGAGTAAAACTGCTTCAAATGTCTGTGCTGTTGGCTATCGTCGCGTAAGTAAACATCAGTAAACGACACGATCGTGTATAATGTTAGTTAATTTATCAATGGAGCATGCGATCTATGGTGTGTGTTTAAATACATTTGTTTAGCTGACCACTATAGGTGTCAGTTTGTTTATTGGAAAACCACCCAAACATCAATCAACTTTATTTATATAGCGCTTTTACAATCACGATTGTGTCAAAGCAGCTTCACAGTGTCAAACAGGATAATATTGCGACAAAATTAGATTTGGCTGTACAGTCGTACTGGAGAAAACAGTGATGTTATCAGCCAAACATAAACCTAGCGTTCTCACAAAGCGTGCTTCGTCATTCAAATGTGCTAACGGACTCCATTGTTGTTCTATGTATAACGTTACACTAGTCTGAATGGGGCAGGTGGGGCAGGTGTGACAGCACCATACATTATAACGTTTATTTACTGGCATGTGGTTCTGATGAACCTTTAACATCTATGGAACCTCAAAAAGTTCTTTAGATTATTAAAATGTTGGTCCTTTTGAGGAACTGTTCACAGAAAGGCTCTTTAAGAAACTCAAAATGGTTCCTCTATGGCATCGCTGTTGAGACACCCTTTATTTTTAATAATGTAAATTAAAGTTTTGGGGTCTGTAAAATGTTTTAAACGTCTTTATGCTCACCGAGTCAGCATTTATTAGAAAAACAGCAAAATTGGCAAAAATATTACAATTTTAAATAAATGTTTTCTATGTGAATATCTTTTAAAATGTAATTTATTCCTGTGATCTGAATTTTCAGCATCATCATGCGTCACATGATTCGTCAGAAATCATTCTGATATGATGAAGAAACATTTCTGATTATTATCGATGTTGAAAAGTTGTGCTGCTTCATATGGAAACAGTGTTTCATAAGTTTCTTTGATAAATAGAAAATTCAAAAGAAAAACATTTGTTTTAAATATATAAAATTAAAAATGTCTTTACTGCAACTTTTGAACAATTCAATGCATCCTTGCGAATGAAAGTATTCATTTCTTCTTCTTCTTCTTCTTCTTCTTCGTTTTCTTCTTCTTCTTCAAACACACATACACCAGAGACTCTTAAAAGTTGCTAGCTAAGAGTTTGGGATATTGTGTGATTTTGTGATGCCAAACAATCTGGCAGTTAAACTGAGTCGCCATGAGCAAAGATGGCGGATTTCAAACCACACGCTTCTACTGAGTTGAGTGGGAACGCTAACAGATTACTCTTTAGTCTCTCTCTCTAATACTCTCTTCAGTTTTTAACCCTTAAACCACAACAAGCCAAAACCCCAAGATACAAAGCACTCTTTAACTCACCAGCATTCATTATTGGTCCGTTATCTTTGTCGTTAATGGTTCCATGCGACGACTCGTACACCAGCGTGCACTGTGGGGAAAAAACAAAATGGAAGGTCATTTGTCACTGATTATTAGATGTCAACATAATGACTACCACTCAAAATACGAGCAACGACATCAGAGAGTTGGCGACAGCATCCCGTGACTATCTCTCTCCGTCTCGTGAGCCGAGCGAGCGGTGACAAGCTGTCGCCTGCACCACTGCTCAGATAATAGAGGAGTTCTCCAAGTATCCCCGAGCGCCAGTGTAAGCAATCCAGGAGCGGAGAGACCCTCACGGCAGCTCAGGACAAACAGCATCCATCAACTCCATCAACATCACCCGCAGCGCTTATGGCCTAATCACTTGAAATGCATACCCCGCATCAGGCTTAGTGCGATGACGGATGAGTCTTCACGTCTCATTAGGCCTCGTGACCTTGGACGGGTCTGTGAGAGCTTCCAGACTGATCCTGGCATACAAGCTCACGAAAAACAAAAGCACAGAAACGAGAGAGTCGCGACCAGCCCATGTCTCGTTCTGTGGTGGATCCTACTCAAACATGCATCAGCCCTGACCCACATTCCCTCATGAAGAACAAAGTGAATCTCTTCTGAAGCCCACAGATCAAATAAAACCACAACGGCTCGCAGCCAACAAACACACACACTTGTTACAGTAAAACACAAAAAGGCCTTATTGTGCAAACAATTTTCCAGCTTTCCAACCTAAATTAATGTCTGTCTGCCTGCCCGTCTCTATCTATCTATCTATCTATCTATCTATCTATCTATCTATCTATCTATCTATCTATCTATCTATCTATCTATCTGTCTGTCTGTCTATCATCGTCTGTCTGTCTGTCTGTCTGTCATCCGTCCGTCCGTCCGTCCGTCCGTCCGTCCGTCCGTCCGTCCGTCCGTCCGTCCGTCCGTCCATCTATCTATCTATCTATCTATCTATCTATCTATCTATCTGTCTGTCTGTCTGTCTGTCTGTCTGTCTGTCTGTCTGTCTATCTGTCTGTCTGTCTGTCTGTCTGTCTGTCTGTCTATCATCGTCTGTCTGTCTATCATCGTCTGTCTGTCTGTCTGTCTGTCTGTCTGTCTGTCTGTCTGTCTGTCATCCGTCCGTCCGTCCGTCCGTCCGTCCGTCTATCTATCTATCTATCTATCTATCTATCTATCTATCTATCTATCTATCTGTCTGTCTGTCTGTCTGTCTGTCTGTCTGTCTGTCTGTCTGTCTGTCTATCTATCACCGTCTGTCTGTCATCTATCTATCTATCTATCTATCTATCTATCTATCTATCTATCTATCTATCTATCTGTCTGTCTGTCTGTCTGTCTGTCTGTCTGTCTGTCTGTCTGTCTATCATCGTCTGTATGTCCGTCCGTCCGTCCGTCCGTCCATCCATCCATCCATCCATCCATCCATCCATCCATCCATCTGTCTGTCTATCTATCATCGTCTGTCTATCTGTCTATCTGTCTATCTATCTATCTATCTATCTATCTATCTATCTATCTATCTATCTATCTATCTGTCTGTCTGTCTGTCTGTCTGTCTGTCTGTCTGTCTGTCTGTCTGTCTGTCTGTCATCTATCTATCTATCTATCTATCTATCTATCTATCTGTCTGTCTGTCTGTCTGTCTGTCTGTCTGTCTGTCTGTCTGTCTGTCTGTCTGTCTGTCTGTCTGTCTGTCATCTATCTATCTATCTATCTATCTATCTATCTATCTATCTATCTATCTATCTATCTATCTATCTATCTATCTATCTATCTGTCTGTCTGTCTGTCTGTCTGTCTGTCTGTCTGTCTATCATCATCGTCTGTCTGTCTGTCATCTATCTATCTATCTATCTATCTATCTATCTATCTATCTATCTATCTATCTATCTATCTATCTATCTATCTATCTATCTATCTATCTATCTATCTATCTATCTATCTATCTATCTATCTATCTATCTATCTATCTATCCTGAATCATTTGCTACCTCAATTCAAATTCAGGAACAGGACTGTAATTTATGAGGCATTGTCTATTTAAATCTAAATCTAAATACCCTCCATTTCCTTTCCTCCATCCATCTCCATAATTCTCACACCCTTCTGCTTTCTTCCCTATATTCTGTCTGTCTCTTTCATGCTGATTAATGAAGGTTAAAAGGTTCTGCTGATGGTCGTGTCAGGGTAAGTTATGGAGTTTAAAGGGTGTCATGTTGTCTGTCAGAGTCGTAATGCTCAATTCTCCCAGACACACAGGACAGCAGAAGCTGGACACACACACACAACATCACATATGTCTATACACACTGCATTCAATATTCAGCTAACATGTTTAGAGAATGTGAATCATATTGTTTCCTTTGATCACAATAGTACAATAAAGCGGACTTGACATCATCCTTAGGTTCAAGAGATAAGTGTGTGTCTGTGTATATAAAAACAAACTCTCATAAATACACTGTAAACATTCTCTACTTCTTCGGTCAACTCTGCAATTGAATTTCAGGGATGCCACACTTAATATTCATTCTGCTTTCCCTCTTTGACTGGAGACACGTTCTGAAGTTATTTTCTATTACCACCACCTCTTCCAAACTGCATGCACATGCACAAAAAGACACAAAGACACACTTCTCACGACACAAGCCACTTTTAAATTTACTCAAGTAAATTTACACTCAAGTGAATCTCTTGAAAACGTAGTTAGCATGTAGTAAACATAGTTAAAGTAGCAAGAAAAACATTGAAACATTGCATTTAACTAAATATACAGCTCTGGAAAAAAATTAAAGAGACCACTTAACACGGAAAAATCCATGTTAAGTGCATTTTTTTCCAGAACTGTATATAAGGGATAGTTCACTGAAAAAATACAAGTGTCCCATAATTTACTCACCCTTAAGCCTATAGGTGTATACGACTTTCTTCGTTCAGCTAAACACAATCGGAGTGTTTCTTAAAAAATAAAAATAAAAACAGCTCTTCAAAGCTTTGTAATGACATTGAATCGTTTTTGAAGCTCAAAAAAGCGCATCTATCCACCATAAAAGTAATCCATACGGCTCCAGGGGGTAAATGAAGGCAGAAGGTCACTCTGTGTATGGCTGTTAACAGAAGCCAGTATTTATAGTTTGTAAAGTTTTAAATATGGATATGTTTCTTACCAAAACGCATGGCTTCACTTTGGAAGGTCTTTATCGTTACCCTGGAGCTACAGATTACTTTTATGATGGATGGATGAATGCACTTTTTTGGGCTTCAAATACTGGTGTCCACTTTTTACTCCCATTATAAAACTTGGAAGAGCCAGGATATTTTTCTTTATATAACTCCAAATGTGTTTGGCTGAAAGAAGAAAGTCGTATAAATCTAGGAGGACCTCGGGATAAGTAAATTGTGGGATCATTTTCTTCTTTTGGGGTGAACTATCCCTTTAAAGAACGACTAAATGAAATCATTAATCATTTATTTGATCTGTGAGTGCGACCCCAATAAAATAGGATATCTCTGTATAAGGCGCATGTGCTCTTTATAAAAACTACAGTGTGTTTTGAAATCAGTTGAACTACTAGAGTTGTTGAGTTAGTAGCTAGTTTTGGAAATGTCCCGCCTAACTCAGCTTACCTTCTGGTGCATGTCGGCGGTAATGTGGTCCACCTCGCCATCCTCGATCTCACCCATCTTCATCCAGCTCACCACCACTGTGCCCACTGTCGCTGAATCATCTGCTGTCCTGAAACACAGCAACACAATGAGAATTGAGTCTCAGTACATGTGTGTCAAGGGCTTCAAGCCAATATGAGGAATCACACTGTCAGAAAAAAAGGTGCTGTCACTGGGGCGGTACCCTAAGGTACAAAACCGAAAAGGTACTAATATGTACACTCTTCTTCTAAGAGTGTACATTTAAGGTACTGCTATGTACCTTTAAGGTACTAATATGTACCATTTAGGGGTAAGTAAGGTACAAAGATGTACCTTTTCACTTTTTTACCTTAGGGTACCGCCCCAGTGACAGCACTGTACCTTTTTTTCTGTAAGTGCAGCTTCCAGATGTTTTCATGTTAAAGCCCTCTTGCAGTCAATAATTGTATCCTTTAAAACTCATCTTTGATAACTAAAATGACACATTCAAACATCTTGTCCTGTGAAAATAATTCCGTCATGTCTTAAATAGCTTGAATGTACAGCCTTGCTTTATTTCCTGTAGTATATGTGGATTCAACAATATGCAAATTAGCCCCGTCCCCACTCACTCACACCAGCTCAGAGATCAATCAATCAACTTTATTTATAAAGAGCTTTCACAATGCCGATTGTTTCAAAGCAACTTCACAGTGTTAAACAGGACAATATTGCAACAAAATTTTATTTGGATAGTTTATAGAATTAAATAAGACCTAATTAATACAATTAATTTGTATATTTAGTTGAATAACTTGGATCATAATTTTAGTTTCCCCAACTGAGCAAATCAAGCCAAAGGCGACAGTGGCGAGGAACCAAAACTCCAGCAGGGCATGATGGAGAAAAATAAACCTTTGGGGAAACCAGACTCAGTCGGGGTGCCAGTTCTCCTCTGGCCTAATATTAAACAGTGTATTATTATTATTCTGCCAACCCTGCAAGTCATAAATCATATCAGATAGAAATATTCAAAATTTTAGGTATCACGCAAGAGACAGGTTCTTTTATGATGGCGCGTCGATTACACAAGAATATGAATACTTGAAAGATCGGAGTTATTGTGTGGAGACGAGTTTATTGAGGATGACGTGCTGTTGAGGCAAAATCCACTCGCTCAACTTTATTGTTATATTTAATGTTATAGTTTACTGGAAATATTGCTTTAATTCAGCCATATGTGTTTGAAACAGAAACTGATTCAGAAGAAAAAGAGGAAAAGTGAATTAAACAGGGTCGTCTACAAGATGGTAAAACGGCAAATAATTTACCTGTATAAACTGTGTAAAACATGCAGTTACTATAGTGATTGAGCATCTATAAATGAAGATAACTGCTCCTGCATCTCACGGGTTTAGTCACGTGAATAAAACCGAAATGGGTAAAATACGTTGGTTAGAGGTTCTGAGTTTCGGTTTCGATTATTTTGTGATTAATTATACAGCATTAATAGTGACCAACGCAATCTACCAGTTAGCGTCTGGTTTAAGACATGCTTTTTTTGGGTGGTAAATAATGGCGCAAACATAGTAAATCACCTTGAGTGATTCATTTAAATACTCTGCTCCCATTAATTTTGCATCTTAAAGGGAAACTCCTACAAATCCATAAGGTCAGAAGCAAAAATAACCCTGTTCACACCTTTTATTAGCACTAATTTCTCACTGCGTCTCTTTAATAAATCCTAACCGTGTTTTTTAACGCCGAAAGAGGGTAAGCGCTGGGGCAAGCTGTTGGTAAATCTGGCCATCTTGTATAATTTCTAGACTGATCAGAAGAAAATCTCATGTAAACGACACTGCGGCCTTACTAAGGTACCCATAGTTGACGTCCTGTAGACATTAGCATTGATTAAAGAAGATTATTGGGTTTCTCAGTAGTAAGCAGCCACAGGTTTGGCACGAGCAGATCAAGCCCCAGCTGTGGCTGTTCGCGTGCCAGAACACTTGGAGCGAGTTTGATATCTGAGGATACGATTGACCTCAAATTAACTTTGAAGCTCGACTGAGGAGAGAAAAAGACATCAAGTCAGTCTTTAGAGGTGCATTGGCAAATTACCCATCCATGAACATGACCTAGACAAATCTAATTGGCCCTGGGTCTCTTTATGACAACAGTAAATCAGAGAGCATTGTTATGAGAAGAGCTAGCGGAGTATGCTAATAGATCCGAATGGGACGCCGTTAGCAACACATTTTACTTCTGTAATGTGACATTTCTGAGTGAAACAGGATATTTAATGATTGAAAGAAACGCAGGGACTTTTTTATCCATCGGGGATTAATTGGAGAGCGACAAGTAGTGATTATAAAGCAAAAAATGGAGCCTGATGGTTTGAGGGGTTAATAAAGTAAGAGGCATTCATGATGTTAGGTGAAAAGGAAAGTCGTTTCAGAGGCAGTGCAAGTTATTATTACTTTGTGGTACAATCTTTTACAAGCTTGTATTTCTATCTCTAAGTCAGTGTCACATACGCTGTCATGCCCTTAACATATACCACCTAATGTATTATAATATATATATATATATATATATATATATATATATATATATATATATATATATATATATACTATATATATATATATATATATATAACTGTAATATTTAATTTAACTTAATATATCAATCCATATATATATATATATATATATATATATATATATATATATATATATATATATATATATATATATATATATATATATATGGTTTTAGATGTTTTGATTTTATCATTTATCAGTTAAACTTGTTTGTTTTTTTCGCTTTAAATTTTTCAATAACTGCTCAAGAAGAAAAAGTAAAAATATGGGTCAAACCAATTATCATTTTATTTATTTTGTTGGGGCTAATCAGCCAGATAAATTTCCATCTCTCAAAGTACTCGAACCCTTGACTGCTTATTAAATATTTTAAAAGATTTAAAATAAATATTTTGGCTAATTTAATTGTGCTTTCAACTACCAACAAGACCAAAGTACTCTCTGATTTATACACGGATCGTCCCAAATTTTTTAGCAAATGTGAGAGTCATCATCATATTCCATCTGCGCCTCCTCATAAGCTAATTTACAGCTCACTTTTGAACGTATTATCGCATAACGAAATAACACAGAATTACCAGGTACAGGAAACGTGCACATCTAGTTGATAATAGAGCACAATTACTGCGCTGGACTGTGATGAGGTCAATGACTGGCTTCCTGTTTTCTGCTCCAGTGACTCGGCTCTCTCATTCAGTTGTCATTGATTGGAGCTTGCCTCACAAAATGCCTTCGCAAATTGACTCACAACCACAAGCAGGGCGTACATAATGAACCTTTATGGAAATGAAAGACTGCACCAAACATAGAGCCTCAATTCATAAGCCTCAGTAGAAGCTGTGCTAAGATCCTCAAAGGGAGTTTCATCTCGAACTGTTTACCTGGTCGCAAGTTTATATTCGTTTCATTTGACCATGCAGTGGGCCAATCTCATGAAAACACGTCCAGGTCACATTTCAAGACCGTTAAAAAATAAATCATCCATCCATCCATCCATCCATCCATCCATCCATCCATCCATCCATCCATCCATCCATCCATCCATCCATCCATCCATCCATCCATCCATCCATCCATCAACATCTTAACTGTCTTAAATAATTGTCCTAAAAGGCTTAACTTACACAAAATATAGTTGCTTATTTTTTCTTTTGGCATTTTGGGCTGAAATAGAACCTGGACATTACGAGATTCACTCTTTTAGATTGTTTTGCATATAATTAAAAAAATCCATCCATCAAACCTTATTACTGTCGTGTAAAACAAAATGTAATTTTTCAAAAGAAAAAAAAATTAAACAAAGTATTAAGTAGTTAAAGTATTAAACAAAAATAATACTTCATTATTAATAAGATTTAAATGTATTTTAGCAATTTATTGATTTAATAATCTATTTATTTATTAGGATTTGTTTTTATTAAATCATATGTTTGTTTGTTTGCTTGTTTGTTGATTTAGTTATTTATTTGTTTATTAAAGCATGCAATTATTTATTAAACCATATATTTGTTCTTTAGTTAGTATTTGTTTGTTTGTTGAAGTCGTGCATTTGTTTATTTATTAAATCGTGTACAAACCCAATTCCAAAAAAGTTGGGACACTGTACAAATTGTGAATAAAAACAAAATGCAATGATGTGGAAGTTTTAAATTTCAATATTTTATTCAGAATACAACATAGAACATATCAAATGTTTAAACCGAGAAAATGTATAATTGTAATGGAAAAATAAGTTTATTTTAAAATTCATGGCATCAATACATCTCAAAAAGTCATGTTTACCACTGTGTGGCATCCCCTCTTCTTTTTATGACAGTCTGCAAACGTCTGGGGATAGAGGAGACAAGTTGCTCAAGTTTAAGAATAGAAATGTTGTCCCATTTTTTTCTAATACAGGCTTCTGTCTTAGGTCTTCTTTGTCGCAGCTTCCTCTTTATGATGCGCCAAATGTTTTCTATGGGTGAACGATCTGGACTACAGGCTGGCCAATTCATTACCCGGATCCTTCTTCTACACAGCCATGATGTTGTAATAGATGCAGTATGTGGTCTGGCATTGTCATGTTGGAAAATGCAAGGTCTTCCCTGAAAGAGACGATGTCTGGATGGGAGCATATGTTGTTCTAGAACTTGGATATACTTTTCAGCATTGATGGTGCCTTTCCAGATGTGTAAGCTGCCCATGCCACACACACTCATGCCATCAGAGATGCAGCTTCTGAACTGAGTGCCGATAACAACTTGGGTTGTCCTTGTCCTCTTTAGTCCAGATGACGTGGCATCCCAGTTTTCCAAAAAGATCTTCACATTTTGATTTGTCTGACCACAGAACAGTTTTCCACTTTGCCACAGTCCATTTTAAATGAGCCTTGGCCCAGAGAAAACGCCTGTGCTGCTGGATCATGTTTAGATAAGGCTTCTTTTTTGACCTATAGAGTTTTAGCCGGCACCAATGGTGGATTGTGTTTACCGACAAAAGTATTCCTGAGCCCATGTTGTGATTTCCATTACAGTATAATTCCTGTAAGTGATGCAGTGCCGTCTAAGGGCCCGAAGATCACGGGCATCCAGTCTGGTTTTCCGGCCTTGACCCTTACACACAGAGATTGCTCCAGGCTCTCTGAATCTTTGGATGATATTATCCACTGTAGATGATGATAACTTCAAACTCGTTGCAATTTTTCTCTGAGGAACTCCTTTCTAATATTGCTCCGCTATTTTTTGCCGCAGCATTGGGGGATTGCTGATCCTCTGCCCATCTTGACTTCTGAGAGACACTGCCACTCTGAGAGGCTCTTTTTATACCCAGTCATGTTGCCAATTGTACAATTAACTTTTCCGGCCTCTTATTGATACCTGTCCCAATTTTTTTGGAATGTGTAGCTCTCATGAAATTCAACATGAGCCAATATTTGGCATGACATTTTAAAATGTCTCACTCTCAAAATTTGATATGTTATCTTTATTCTATTGTGCATAAAATATAAGTTTACGAGATTTGTAAATTATTGCATTGCTTTTTTTTATTCTCAATTTGTACAGTGTCCCAACTTTTTTGGAATCGGGTTTTTATTTGTTTGTTTATTTATTATGTTTTATATTTTAAATTGTGTATTGTTTATTTGTTTATTAAACTGTGTATTGTTTATTTATTATACATTGTGTATTATTAATCATGTATTACTTTATTTATTTATTTATTTGTTAAATAATGGATTTTTTATTTAGTTATTTTTTGTTTATTTAGACATTTATTTATTAAATCATGTTTTTGATTTTATACTTTCTTTTTTTTTCTTATTTATATATATTTTTATTTTCCCCCAGTATTTTTTAAGATATTATAAATGTGGGTTTTGTGGTAATCTGTCATGAAAAATAATATCACAAATCAAAAAAATAAAATAAAAAATATACTAAATATTCTTGCAAAATATAATTTCTTATTGACTTTATGGTTAAATAACCTTTGCCCACAATAACACATTCTGGCATTTCATTTTATAATATATATTTTTTTAGATCATCTTTTTGATCCTGTTTTTTTAAATACATTTAAAGGTAGTGTGTCAAATACTGCCAAATATAAATACACACTAAAAAATGCTGGGTTAAAAACAACCCAAGTTGGGTTGAAAATAGACAAACCCAGAAATTCATTTGAACCCAATGAATGGAACCATGAATGGAGGGTTCATGGGTTTTAGCGAAATGTAATTATTTTCATGTAAATAATGTTCACAATTCATAACTAACCTAAATGTAACAATGCAACACATCATTTCATATTCCTTCTTTTGATTTTACGGTTAAGTATAATATAAATAGATGTTCTTGACAGGTGCCCTTTTTAAAAGATCTCCATCATTCTAGAGTGAAACACGGAGTCTGTAACACACGGTGTTCATAACATGACCTCGTTTGAGGCTGAGATTTTAACAGCCCTTGGAAATCAAGTGACGAATGACCTTTCCCAGCGCTCCGCAGCATCCATCAGAATAATACTGAGCGGACAGATAAAGCGCCGGCCAGCCTCAGTCCTCTCGACGGAGCGTGCAAATGCAGCATGATTTTTGAATGAATTCAATTAATTATATATGTTCCGCTGTAAAAATAGCAAGGGGTTGGTTGTTCATATTCATCAATTGCCTTTGCATAGCGTCTGTTTAGAAAAGACTGGAAATGCTCCAAAACAAGCATCTGCTCGTGGATCTGTTGAGAAGCTCAGTGTGTGGACTCGCTGATGGAGACGGCTGAGTCATGGGAAAAACAGAGGGAAGAAAGGGCTCGCTCGTTTACTAGGATCCAGAGCAGCTCTCGCTCATTTGCTCTCCAGAACTGTGCCAGCATTACTCATAGAGACGATCATAAAACTGGCGAGCTATTTTTAGCGGCGTCCAGTGTTTTATGTAGGTCAGAAAGTGGTGGATTTTTCCGCAGGTGGGGTGAGACGTATGGGGCATCTCATCAGGGCTGAACTTCAGATAAATAAAGGCAGAAGAACAACACGCAGCTTCACAACTGCTGCATTTTGACTAATCCTCCACAGAATGAGTCCACTAGTAATGAGCGATTCATGAATGAAGTCGCATTCGGTCAGTCTCCTGAAGGTTTGGAGTGAAGTTGCGAGGGGACAAAAGTGGAAACAACAGTCTCTTAAAAATGATTCTGACTCTTCAGACTCATTCCAGGAATTGAACAAAAGATTGTTTGACAGTGCTGCAAATTTAAGTGTATATATATACAGGTCCTTCTCAAAAAATTAGCATATTGTGATAAAGTTCATTATTTTCCATAATGTAATGATAAAAAATAAACTTTCACATTTTAGATTCATTGCACACCAGCTGAAATATTTCAGGTCTTTTATTGTTTTAATACTGATGATTTTGGCAGACAGCTCATGAAAACCCAAAATGAAAACCCAAAATCTAAAAAAATTAGCATATCATGAAAAGGTTCTCTAAACGAGCTATTAACCTAATCATCTGAATCAACTAATTAACTCTAAACACCTGCAAAAGATTCCTGAGGCTTTTAAAAACTCCCAGCCTGGTTCATTACTCAAAACCGCAATCATGGGTAAGACTGCCGACACGACTGCTGTCCAGAAGGCCATCATTGACACCCTCAAGCGAGAGGGGAAGACACAGAAAGACATTTCTGAACGAATAGGCTGTTCCCAGAGTGCTGTATCAAGGCACCTCAGGGGGAAGTCTGTGGGAAGGAAAAAGTGTGGCAAAAAACGCTGCACAACGAGAAGAGGTGAGCGGACCCTGAGGAAGATTGAGGAGAAGGACTGATTCCAGACCTTGGGGGACCTGCGGAAGCAGTGGACTGAGTCTGGAGGAGAAACATCCAGAGCCACCATGCTCAGGCGTGAGCAGGAAATGGGCTACAGGTGCCGCATTCCCCAGGTCAAGACACTTTTGGGCTACAGAGAAGCAGCACTAGACTGTTGCTCAGTGGTCCAAAGTACTTTTTTTGGATGAAAGCAAATTTTGCATGTCATTCGGAAATAAAGGTCAGAGTCTGGAGGAAGACTGGGGAGAAGGAAATGCCAAAATGCCTGAAGTCCAGTGTCAAGTGCCCACAGTCAGTGATGGTCTGGGGTGCCGTGTCAGCTGCTGGTGTTGGTCCACTGTGTTTTATCAAGGGCAGGGGTCAATGCAGCTCGCTATCAGGAGATTACAGGACAAGACCCAACACTCTGGATGAGCTTAAGGCTGCCATCGAAGCATCCTGGGCCTCCAGAACACCTCAGCAGAGCCACAGGCTGATCGCCTCCACGCCGCACTGAAGCAGTCATTTCTGCAAAAGGATTCCCTACCAAGTATTGAGTGCATAACTGAACATAATCATTTGAAGGTTGACTTTTTTATATTAAAAACACTTTTAGTGTAAGTATAATATATATATATAATTTTTTTAATCACTTTTTTTAACCTGACTTTAGCAGCTCACATGTTTTATTTTATATTTTATATTCAGTATTGTTTTATTAATTAAAGATTATTTAATGAAAATTATTACATTTGATTTACTTATTTCAGTTTTTTATTTTATTTTATTTTTATTATTGTTTGATTCCTTTTCATTATTTCATTATTCATTATTTTTCATTATTATTTTTTTATTTAGTTTTGTATTTTATTTATTTCGCTTTGTATTATTAACTTTAAATGTAATTTCGTATATTTAATTAGCTTTTTGGACCACATTAGCAGCCCATACGTATGAGTGTGTGTGTGTGTGTGTGTGTGTGTGTGTGTGTGTGTGTGTGTGTGTGTGTGTGTGTACGTTGTTTTATTTTACTTTATTATTTTATTCATTTGTATTTTTGTTTAGTATTTTTTGTTGTTTAATTTAGATGTGCATGTAATTTATTTATTTAAAATTTAGTTATGTATTTAATTTTTTCTTTTTTAATTTTGTATTTTATTTATTTCATTGTATTATTTTATTTAGTTGTGTAATTACTTTTAATGAATGTCAGTATTGTTCTATGTACTATAATATAGCCTATATTAGTTATATTACATTTTTTATTTAATTTAATTTTAATCAGTTCATACACGTTGTTCATACATTTTATTTTATATTTAATTGTATTATTTGATTTATTTTTATATTTAATTTAATTTATTTTTTAGCTTTGTATTTCCTTCATTTGTTTAAATTCTATTCTATTCTATATTCTATTCCATTCCATTCTTTGATGGCAATCAGGCAAAAATAAACGGTGGAAATCCCTAAGCAAAGACAGCTGCTTGCAAATGCCACTTTATTTCAGAACCTGAATAGGAATGCTAGCGGAGCTGGTTTACACAGACCAAGTGTGCCGGCTGGTGAAGAAGTAAAGGTTGGCTTCATGCGCTCCACTCAAGTATTTCTTTTCAATGTTACTCTTCATTTAGCTTTTCACCACTATTGAATATCATGTACAGATTCAACCTTCTTCAGTCCTTTGGTGAGAGGCAACACTCAGATCCTCTCTGTGTGGAAAGCACTGTGTACTTGAGATGCCCTCTAGCTCAAAATAAAGACATCGATGTATTTTTTGCGAGAGAAATATTAATTCTACCTCTCTTAATTGACTGTGCTGTTAGTCGCAGTGGGAAATAGTGTCTCAGTCAGCTGTGAGTTTAAAGGCATCATAAATCATCAAGCCGTGTGATGCTGTGTGTGAAAAGATTTATGATCCTCCTCACCACTGCTGCTTTCCTTTGCCCTTTTTTACGCTATACACACTTTGGTACACTAAAAAATGCTGGGTTGTTCTAACCCAATGTTGGGTCAAATATGGACCAACCCAGCGATTGGGTTGTTTTAATCCTGTGGTTGGGTTAAATATTTGCTTAAGACAACTCAATCGCTTGGTTAAAACAACCCAACTGCTGGGTTAGTCCATATTTGACCCAACATTGGGTTGTTTTTTTACACAGAATTTTTTAGAGTGTACATCCGTTTATATAACTAACTTAAAAGTTGCCTAAAAGTTGAAAACACATTAAAAAATGCGACGACTTGGGCTCTTTCTGAGAATATGATCATATTGATTTTATACAGTCCAAAGATTAAGAAACTTAATGTTCAGTAACTTGCACATTTTAGGTAGGCTACAATATTTCCAGATACTTTACTGTATTTAGAACAAAAATAGTTTCAAACCAAAGCCCAACAGAGAACCACTGCAACATTAGGTATGGCATTCGCTGGCCTTTAATTTCTGAATGAATCAGTGTGTTGAGCAAATCAGTTGAATGAGTGATTCAGTGACTCACTCATAAAAACACTTGCTGTGTTTCACTTTGCCAACTTGTACTACGCCCTAAAAGTTTAGACTCTTTTTGTGAAAAAGCACACTGAGTGTGTAAGCAGAAGAGTAGGCAAGCTTTGGGACATATCACGTCATGCAGTTGCATCTTTCCACGCATCCATCACCGTAAACTGGCCTGTCAATCATCTTGTCACGGTTAAAGTCCTTCACATTTCATTTTATCAGACAGAAATGCAGTAGCACGTTGATCTGCTAGTTGTGGGTCTTTCTTTCAGAAAACTCTCCTCATATTTTAGCCAAAATAAGGAATTTAAAAGCTGATGGCCGAACATTTGTGACTTTTAAACCTTTTTGTCATCCTAAAAACAACATGCAGAGCGCTGCATAATGAAGTGCAGCAGAGCAGTGCAATAATTTCAAATATTTGGGAGGACAATTTGGCCATTTCTAATTATTGGAGGGGACTTGTCCCCCTCAATGGTGGTTATGTTCTTACCTCAAACCTATTTATCTAAACTGTTCTACTTAAAAGATTAGGTCACCCAAAAATGATAATTCTCTCATTAATTCCTCACCTGTCAGACCTCCGTTCATCTTCAGACACAGATGAAGATATTAGTGTTGAAATCCGATGGCTCAGAAAGGCCTTCATTGACACCAATGTCATTTCCTCTCTCAAGACCCATAAAGGCACTAAAGCCTAACGATAATAGTTTTTGTGTGCAAAAAACTAAACAAAATAACGACTTATAGTGATGGGCCAATTTCAAAACACATCTTCCTGAAGCTTCAGAGCTAAATGAATCAGCGTATTGATTCATGATTCGGATCGCGTGTCAAATTAAAAACTATTCTCGTGGCTTCATTAAGTGATTGTAGAGCCGCTGTAGTGAGATGGGCTTTGTAACGACGTCTTTAGTGCCTTTATGGGTCTTGAGAGAGGAAATGACATTGGTGTCAATGAAGGCCTTTCTGAGCCATCGGATTTTTCAACAAAAGTTTTCATTCCTGTTTGTAGTTCTGAACTGAATCCTCCTCCAAAGCACAATGGGTTGTGGGCAATATTTGCCGTTAGAGTGTGGCCCTGTCCCAATGGCACACTAAACACACGCAGTCTTTCTGTGAGTCTGCACTTTTTGTGACGTAACGCCGCTGTGTTTGATAGTGAATTGGTTGAATCAATCAATTATGAAGATGACAATTTGTGTGTGTGTGCATATATATATATATATATATATATATATATGGGGCTTAACATTAAACATGCTCATGTGCTTGTCCCCTTCGTTCATTCACTTGTCCGAGTAAAAAATTAGCTTGTCTGGAAAAAAGTTAGATTTTTATTTAATTTGGTTGTGTGTGTGTTGTATAAATATATGGTGTGTGTGTGTGTGTGTGTGTGTGTGTGTGTGTATATATTATATATATATATATATATATATATATATATATATATATATATATATATATATATATATATATACATATATATATAAACTGTAATATTTAATTTAACTTAATATTATTGTAATTTAAAAATGTAATAATATTTAATTTACTGTTAATTTACATTTAATTCTAAATTAAATATAAATCCAATGTAATATTAAAATATCAGTTAATAATAATCTTAAAATAGTAAAATTATTAATATAACTGGTGTGAAAGAATGATTTAAAATATAGAATAAAAAAACTACAAAAATATCAGTCTATAACCTTAAAATAAGAATATAAAATAAAATATAAAAATGGCAATATGAAATATTTCAGTTGATTACCTTAAAATAATAATATTAATATAAATGGTGATACATAAAAAAATTATAAATATAAAAAACAGTCAACAACATTAAAATATTTATATAATCACAATATAAAATAAAATATAATTAAAAATAACTTAAAAAAATGGTTGTTTATTAACCATTTTCATACAAACAGTTGTTAGTAGGTCATGATGAGTGAATAAGATTGTCCTTGGCTTTAGAAATGACACAATGTTGCCACTATATGTGAACAAAGCGATCAAAAAATGTAATTGCATTTCAGTGATGTTGTGTAAAAAATAACATATCAAAAAGCCTATTCATCACTAGCTCATTTGCATAAGGTGTAAGTGGGCACGCCCACCTCACCAACAGGCGTGTTTCAGCAGCTCCCCTTGAGAAAACACGCCTCGCATGTTTCTCTTCACAGTTTGTCAACGCTGTGGAAAATGTGTTTTCACAAGTTACTTGTTCTGTCAGCTCAGCATGTTCACAATAGACTCACGCTCCACGACGTCTCTATCATTTAATGTTTTCATTGTTGAAACATCCAAAAAGTCCCAGCTAAAAACACGTCAACATTTCTCCCAGACCCTCTGAGACCACAAGAACCCTTATTTATCTGAGCTGCTCGCCTCTTGAAGATGCAAATAACAAGCTCACCTTCACAGCTGAAGGTCCTGCCCTGCGGTCGTGAATGTGAAAGTATCTCTGGCCAGTCAAAATGTCAAGCTTCCTGCAGAGCAATGCAAGAGACTATAAATACCCTGTTTTGTGGGGCTGGACGGAAACAGCTTAAAGGTAAGCTCTCAGTCTTAAAAATAAGGCTCGAGACGCTCGGGTCGGGGACATTTCTGTTAGAAACTCTAAAAGCCTTTCGTGTCTGTGAAGAATGCCTCAAACCAACGTATTAATATTTTACACCTCACCCACACATACATAATGAAGCATTCAAAACACTGTGTGATGGAAAGTACAAGACTCCTACAAAAGACATGTTTGTCGCTCATTATGTAGTTTATGTAACAATAGTGTAGCGATGTTGTTAAAGCATGAGAAATTAATATGGGATCTGCTTCAGACCGGGTAAGAAACTTTCAGAATCTTTACGCAATCGTATTGCTTATTTATATGAACAACAAAAAAATGCTTCGCTAACACTCTCATTAAGTTGTGGAAAGATTAACATTCAAAACGTCCAGTTCAAACTAAAATTGTTTTGGGAATGTTGAGGGAACGTTAAGGGAACATTCCCTTCACTCTTTCTAAAAACGTTACTTTCGAGTGGAAACATTTAAAAAACATTAGACGAACAGCCAACTAAAATGTTTCGCTCCATGAGCGACATGTAATAATGTTTTTGTGCTAACGTTTCGAGAACGTAACTTAAAGGTCCACTGAAATCAAAATGTAAGTTTTTTAGCTTTTAGTATGATTGTGTTAGCCTTAAAGTTATGAATAAGCTGGTATGTTCCAAAAATTTGCGTTTAGGAGATATAAGCATTCAAAATGTCTCCCACTTCCTTTAAAACGAATCTCAGATTTTGGTGACATCATCGCAGACTTCACTTTCTCGTCAAATCTTCTGTCCAATCAAAATGCGCTCTAGAATCTAAAGCCCGCCCCCTTACACCGCTGAAGCTGCGGCTGAAATCGGTCAGTTAACACACATTTACTCATTTCTACATGGTGAAAGGCACATAGCACACTAAATATGTGACAGGAAACGATTCAGTGTAAATATGCTTTCATTTGAGACGAATAAAGTCTGTTCTCACGTTAGTTTCACGCACCGCAGCCGCGCACACACACACCAACGGCTCTGGTCTAAATTTAGACTAGACACGAGAGCGCAGCGCGGGTCATACGCGCGAGTCCACACTGACAACAAACACATCGACCCATTTGAATTCTGCACAGAATGCTGCATATGAAAGCGATATGGAGGAGATTATGATGAGAAACAGTGTTAGAGGAAACTGCTAGCTTTACCAAACAGAGAAAGGTCCGCTCTTGCGCTCTAGTCAAACTGTATATTAACGAAACGCTATTGGCTGTTTCAAAAAAGGGGAGGAGCTGCTAACAGCTGGAGCCGTTTCAGGGGAAATTACGTCAACACATTGAATAATGCGGCGCTTTTTTAAGGCACTTCAGTGGACCTTTAAATAATAAATATAAATAATAAATAATATTAATAAAACTCTTGAACTTGAACTTAAAGGTGAACTATGTAGTATTTTTGCAGTAAAATATCCAAAAACCACTAGGCTGGTGTTATATATTTTGTTCAGTTAAGTACCTACAATATCCCAAATGTGCCGGGACGTCTGAGCATAGCGTCTGATGGAGTCGCCTGTCCATCGCGTCATATCTGTGTTACCCTCGGTTTCGGCTTTTATTTGGCAGGAGCGCTTTACACTTATCAGTGTGACCAAGTGAACGCACGGAGTAACGTCATAACATAATTTTCAACACACTTAAATGTATCTGCATACCACCCCACCATATACAATGGTATAAATGCAATATCCCAGTGTGATAAAATTAATTTAATATGCTGGAAATATCCCAAACTGTCTGCAGGGTGCTAGAGCACACAGGGCCTAAGTTACACACTTTCAAAAATGAATTTATAACCAAAGAAAATCAAAAAGCGTCTCTTTTTGGGGGTTATTAAAGCTCAGAACTCACCCCCAACTCAAATTCACCCTCCTCACAGTTGTCATGAAGGGCAAAATTAGCCATATAGACCAAACCACAATTTGTACCAGGCTGTAAACCATAGACTGTAAAAAAATATGGACGTAGTGTCCGTGACGTCACCCATAGGATTCCGATAAGCCGCTCTGAAGCGCAAAGTAGGGGCGAGCTGGGCGTCGCCATCTTGTGAGCGAGTCATCGTGTGTCACTGCCAGATAACAGAAAATGGGCAAAAAGGCGGGATGTGCGCGGAGCTGAGGTGACGCAATGACTATAGACGGCAGATAAATGGCTATCCACTTGTAACCACGCCCTTAATTATGCAGAACTTTAAGGCTTTAAAGGGGGGGTGAAATGCTGTTTCATGCATACTGAGCTTTTTACACCTTTAAAGACTTGGATTCCCATCCTAAACATAGACAAAGTTTCAAAAACTAATGTTGGACGTTTGATGGAGTATTTCTGTGTTAAAAATACTCCTTCCGGTTTCTCACAAGTTTCGGCGAGTTTTTTTCGAGTATGGCTCTAATTGACGTTAAATAGAGCGGAAGGTCCTTGTATGGGCCGTACGGGCTCTTCTCCCGGAAGGGTGCGCGCGCGCGCGTAACTAGAGGGAGAGAGAGGAAATGCACGCTGTAAACAGTCTCTCAGGTGCAGATCCAGTCCTCCGTGAACACTTATGTCGCGCCCCGGGAAGGCAGCGCTGCATTTGAACCGATTTGAACGCAGAAATGACGGGAAGCTTCAAGGCATCGCTTCAGTCGCGTCGCAAAGTGGATTTCCACGGTCACTGCTGTCACAGGACTTCACCAAATCATACCAAAGAAGTGTGTTTTTGACAGAGCGGTCCTGCTTTGGAAGATGCCGGTGAGTAAATCAACTTCAAATGTCTCTGCTATTGGCTACCGTCGCGTGAGTAAACATCAGTAAACGATACGATCGCGTGCTTCGTCATTCAAATGCACTAACGGTTACTCCATTGTTGTTCTGTATAACGTTACACTAGTCTGACGTGCTAAACGGTTCTGCTACTTCTAAGGTCTAGTCGCATACAATAGTCCATAAACCGAATCATGTCCTCATACACTGCGAGTAAAGACACAGAAATGTGGAGAGGCCATTAAATACAGTAACTTACATACCACAGAGACGGACGTCCTGATGTTGCCGTTTCTCCTGTTCAGTTTATTTCTCCCTCAGATTTGATTGTGGATCATTATCTGTATTAGCTGAGATAGATGGGTTTCTCCACGCTTGAGGACGTCACCGATTTGCGCGCTTGTGATTCTTTAGCTCCGCCCACACGATACGCCTCCAGGCGCTCGGTTTTTTCCGGAAAGACTCGGTACAGCCCATATTTCTTTTATAAATATGATAAAACTAAAGACTTTTCGGAGATATGAAGGATGCAATACTACTCTATAGGTACTCAAGATTGACATGAGATTGACTGAAACTGAGTGTTTCACCCCCCCTTTAAATAACGTAAACGAATGAGTTATAAAAAAAATTCACCCCCCTCACAGTCGTCATGAAGATCAAAATTAGCCGTATAGGCAAAAAACACAATTTGTACCAGGCTGTAAACATGTTTTGTTCTGCTGTAAAGTTGAGAATTTTAACATTGGGCTCAATGAGATTCTGCTCCTTCTGGAGTCTGTCCCTAGTGGCCAGTCGAGGAATCGCAGCTTAAATCACTTCCATATTGAATAAAAACCTGTTTTTAGAGCGCCACATCCGTGTAAAACTAAAAAAAGGATGACCCCCCCAGAACTAAAGCAATGGAGACTGAGGGACCGTCCAGAACAGAGCGGTGCAGTCATGTGATGAACCAGCAACTGAGGAGAGGTTATGACGGAAACTTTAAGTGATAACCGCAGTGGCGTCATCAAACTCTCAGGCAGCCAAGAAATAAGGTGTTAGAGTGTAAAGTTAGAAGATGGTGCGCACAAAAAGACTAACAGTAAAAGAAAATCTTACCGCGGTGCTAAAAGTAGCAGCTTCGACGAAACTGACAGGCAAGTGTGTCAGTTCATAGCCAGGGAAAAAAAGAGGAGCTGCCCATAACCAGAGCCGTCAACAAGCTGGAGTCACTGGATATCAGCAAAGAGCTGAACATACCCAGCAGCGAGGCAACACATTTCTTATTTCAGCTACTTACTGACACACAGGCCTGTCAATTTCTTCAAAGCGGCCGTTTTGATGCGGCGTAATGGAGTGGCATTACACCGCAGAAAGAGTCTCGCCCGGTGCTAGCGCTACGACTTCAGGGAGAAACTGCTGTCTTTTCAGCGCTATGCGATCGGCGGAAGGTAAAAATTCAGATGCGGCTCAAACACCTGTCTTGTGACATGCCAACATCTGTACAGAAAAAAGGTGAGAATTCAGTCATTGTGAAATCTACTGGAAATAAGAACAGTGGGCTATTTTTATGGTATGCCATTTAAACACGAGTACATTTGACCAATACTTGCCATACTTTCAATACAAAAATGAAAATAAAAGCATTTACTTCATAAAAGACTAGATTTGTTGTCTGGCTATCACCAGACCAAGCTCAATTTAAGATTGAACATTGGTCTGGAGATCTGCTCTGTATTTTCTACTGCACAAGAGGGGTGATTAACTGGCATAGTTCAAATAACTCTGTACACAATTGGGTAGTCCTTCAACCAATCAGACCACAAGAGGCGTGATCAACAGACATTATTCAAATAACTCTGTACACAATTGGACAGTCCTTCAACCAATCAGACCACAAGAGGCGTGATCAACAGGCAACGACCCATCTCTATTTGTCATCGTGTTAAACCCACCAATTGAGTGCCGAAGTCATGACGTCCCTTTGTAGGCCAATTTGGAAGTTAGCGGCGCATGGGTTCCCTCGATCAAAAGCCTATGCATTTTCCCCATAGACTTTTGGACAATCGCAAAAAATAAGATCTGTGTTCAACAAAGAGTTATGGCCCTTACACGTTTTGTCTATCAAGATAATCTTTACAAGTGAATCTAAAATGTGTACCGTTTGAAGCCTAAATAAAGCCGTCAGATATAAAATGCTAACGGTAGGCTATAAACGGACTACAGCACAGTCGCGGATCTACGTCATCATCAAGCTTCCTCAAACTTTATTAAAAAAACACGTTCGCTCATTATGATCTGCGCTGTGTATGAACACTTATCCAATTTTTCATGAGAAATATTGCCCATTCGTTTTGTCCAAAAATGTTAGAAACTAATTGAGTTTATGCGTGCCTCTCTGAGATGTATTATTTTGTTAGTTTATATAAACCTTAATATTATTGTCTTTGTGATTAAGATTAGGCTATTATGCCTCATCATCGTGCCCCAAATAGACTTTAAAGATTATCTTTCACTGTATTATGTTTGATTGTATGTTTGTCTACCATTTGCTGAAAAAAACGTGTTTTTACCACCTCAGAAGCACTAACGACGTAAGCTATAGCCGTATCAAATTACAATCGTATGTCATTTTCCTTAGACGATTGATCATATATCAAGGAGAGAACCACTATAAATCTGGACATGTAGAACAGCGCAGCTTTCATTCGACGACTTGTTGTTCCATCTCGGTACAAATCAAAACACTACAGTCTCTCCACAGAAATGAAGAACTGGTAATCGGTTACCTTAATATCACAGATTTCTGTGTACAACAATATTTGGAAACACTACTATTTGAAAGGACTAAATATATAACTTTATGTATATTAACTGAAAGGTAAACTTCTAAGAACGTGGGGCTGAAACGCAGGCTAGTTTTTTAATTTTATTAAACATTTACTTAAAGAATTCAAAAGTGAATGAAACGCGGGCTGGTGAGATCTCCTGCTTGTCACGATGACGTCTAAAGTCCCGGCCAAAGGATGTAGTCCCTTTTAGCAACTTGTTAGCAACCACCGTTTTTAAGACACAATAAAGTTTAAAAAAATCACAAGCCGGTTAGAACTAGTGTGTTTTATGTCATAGATCATCATCAAAACGTGAAAATATTTAGAGGCTTTGTTAACCACAGACCTTATTTCTGGCGATTTAGCAAAAACCCATTCAAAAAACCCATAGACTTTAGAGCGAGGGAACCGGAAGTGCTAAAATACTAACTCACTTCCGCGTTTTGGCCTACAAAGTGACGTCATAACTTCGGCACTCAATAGCGTGCCAGGTAGATAAGCCAGTCTGTGATTGGTTCCCGCAAAAGTGTAACAGAAGCAGTAGGAATTAATGAATGGTTTCCAGAGTTGCCGGGCGAAATCAAACCGCCGGCAGATCAGGCTGAGTTTACCCCGTCTACTAGATCTGGTCATCATGAAGCCCTTTTCCAAAAGGTAAATCTTGAGAAAAAATATCTTAAATTCCGAACAACACGGTAGTACAATATATTTATTTATTTAAATTATGGGGTGAAATGTCACTCCAAAAGATTCAAGTTTTATGTGATTCGTCATTTTGCTAGTACATGTCAGCTATTTAGCGTGTGCTGAGCCTGTCATGGGCTCAGTCAAACAGAAAACACTGAGTGTCATCTGTGTGCATCATCGTGAGGATATGGTGCGCTGTGGGCCGGGAAGGATTTGAGATGTTGATGCGACTCAGCGATATTGACAGTCTGGGCTGTTAGCATTCCGCCCGCTCGCTCCTGAAAGTCACCAGGATTAGATTCATCAGAGCTGATGCAATCCCAGAACTGCAACAGGGATGTCCTCCGACAACTGCCACTAATCCGCAGGCCACTCTCATTAGACACACACACTACTAAAACAAAACACCAGTTACGGATCAGGACGTGACTGAAACAAGAATGCATGGGCGTTTGCACTGCAGGAACGACAACTGCTGGAAATGTTGCATCCTGATGAAAATGTGCTCTAGTTCTTCAGAAAAGCATCTCAAGTATACACTGATATACTGCAGCTGGATGATATGGGAAATAATACTAGAAATATATTTGCAACAATTGAATTGCATTGTAAAATATTACAATACATTACTTAAAAGTTAAATAATTTTTTTTTTTTATAAATTTTTTTTAAAAATAAATTTGCAATAAAATATGCACTATTATGATTTTAATGTGCTTTATATTTGTCCATTAAATTGCATCCAATGGATACATATTAAAAAAATGATTTCATCCACACACAATTTAAAAAATCATGTTATTTGTGTATTTGAAATATATTTAGTACATATAATAATACAATATAAATATATATTAAATAATAAATAAAGTTTTTTTGTTCTGTATCGTAATGATATAAAACTTGGTAAAGGTTTTGGCACTTGCTATATAAACACACACACACACACACACACACACACACACACACACACACACACACACACGTTTGCTGTAGTAATCTTTAATCAAGATCTGCAGTTACTTCCGTTCTGAAAACGGTGTTCCTTCTCAGACGATGTCAGTTTGACAGTTTGCGTTTAAATTGCGTAACCACTCCCCTTCACCCGTTCGTCTGCTATGAGTGAGAGTCTGCTTCTAGTGGAAACGTTTAGTACTGTGTTCAAAAAAAGTCTTACTGAAAGCTAATTTTTTGAGATATCAACCTCAAATTTTATTTGGAACTCAGCTTTATACTGTATAAAAATGAACACTTAAAAAAATAAAAAATTTTACATTTTTTTCACTTCAGCAAAAATTTACCATATGTCGTCTTTAAAACAAGACCAAACTTAAAGGTGCTGTGTGTACCTTTTTGACAAACTCAGTTTTCAGAAAAGAAATGCGACAGATATTTATTCTGCTTTGAATTGTGTGTTCCCTGTCAGAATGTCACTTTTTGTTTTGGTCTGTGTGAACCCGCAGGCGGCCAGTTTACCCCATAGTATTTCAATACCCCAGGTTTTCCAGTCTGAGGAGGGGGCAGGGCAAACAACGATTTGAATTTGGACTACCTATTTCAACCACTGCTGTCAAACTGCACCTTTAAAGGGGTACTTCAGCGCTGGGAAGATGAATCTGTATTTAAACTGGGTCATCAGTGTAGTAGAAATGTGAAATTATTTTTGAATTTGGTGCCTTCTAGACTGAGAAAAGACAGAAAATGTATTTTTGTCTCATGGGGATGAAAGACAACAATTCCCAGAATGCTTCGCTGCCCTGTGAGGCCATTCCCAAAGCCACCTATTGGATTACTGTGACTGAGTTAGAGAAGACACTACAATTAAAAACTGAACGTGTGTGTTCAATATAATGAGTGAGTCACCGCGCGAGTGTCACAGCACTAACTGCAGGAGTCAGGTAAATGAGCTCTCATGATGAGAGCTGAGGTAATCGCGACTACACTCGCGGCATACATTCACAACGCGAGTTCAGTCTGACGCGTTTCAGTTCATGCCTTTGCAAGCTTAACTTTCATAGAAATTAATTTGAGAAGTTAAAAGACTTACATTGCTCACCATAGCTCCGTTTAAAAGAGTGCCTGAGGCTGTGAGCTGAGCTCTGAGTGTGATCTCCATCCCCCATGCGCAGATTCAAAACATGCGGAAATGGCTCCCTCTGCTGGCTGGAGTCTTTAGCCTTTGGCCAAACATTCCTCCTATGATGCAAATATAGTCAATTTGCATCATAGGAGGATTTTTTCCAGAAATAAAATGCATAAATCTCTCGTCTCAGGGGGATAAGAGGGGGGAAAGCACGATCATTTGAATATACTCCAGGGTTTCTACTGATACAAAGCCATATGCGAATCGCTGAAGTAACCCTTTAAGTCTCCAAAGATTTCAAGATTATTGACAGTTCAAGTTAGAAATGTCATTTTCAGGTCTATGCTCAAAAAGTGGATCATAACTATTCCATAATTTAGAACCATAAAATACCTTAAAATACAGAATAATAAATAAAAATCATTATCAAACTAAAATATAGCACATTTATTTCATTTAAATGAAAGTCACGAAAACGAGCACTAGAGGGTTAATCAAAATATTTAAATATATGAAAAATCATTTTCAGAGTGACTTAAGTGTCAAAAAGCATGCACATACTTTTTTAGGGATTATATTTAGAATTAATATTTTCATTGTTTTACCTTTCCAAATATTCCCCGGTTTTCCATAAACTTGGGAGCACCATGAAAACCTTTATTTTTAGTAGTTTAACATGCAATCAAGCGTCTAATGGCTGTTCCTGTAAACATCGCTGCTTCTGAAATGATCATTAGAGGCCTGATTGCCTGTTCGCTTCCATTATAAAGCGCTCTCCATGCGTCGCATCCCTGTCAGAGATGAAACAGCCTATTTCTTCCCCAAAAAACACTGCAGACATGAATGCGCGTGCAACACTGTGGACCAAAGGCTTCTCGTTTGGTGGTCATTAAAACAGTAAGCAGCTCCTCGAACTCAGCCCACGTGTCAGACAGTGACAAGCCGAGTTTATCCCTGTCCCTCCGGTGTCAGAGCCCACTTCCTCCACACAATCTCCTCTGTCAGCCATTTTAACTCAGCGTGGAGGAGCTCTGTCTAATACCTCCAGACTAACAATGAGAAAAATGTCAGAGCAATGAAAAATGGAGCCGCTGCTCTGACAGTGCGCTCGCCGTGGGCTAAATATCAAACCTGCTCCCTCACCTCAACAATCAGGTGGCCGTTTGTTCACCGTGTAATCCACGCGAGCGGCCTGCGTTTTCAAACTGTTACGAACGGAAACTCATTAAGCATAACAACTGCGACACTCAATAAGCCTACAAATACGCAGCGTAGTTAAGTCATATTTAATGTGCATTAATATTAATCATTCAATGAATAATCAATACGAGTAGGTGTACAATCAACTGGTGATTACCATAATATAAACCCTTAAAGGGTCTTATGCAGAAAACAATCAGCCATGCTGCTATGAACAAAAGTCAAAAAATATGCAATTAAGCAGTCATTATACAGACATTTTGAACACTCAGATTCAAGAGCGGTGTAAAAAAAATAAATGATTAAAATATTCTATCATCATGTTCAATTTTCTATATACCCTAATAGACACTTTAGACTAATGCAGACGCATGCATTTCCCGTGAAGCTGCTTTTGAAATGATGGATCGTGAAAAGCGCTATATGATTTCTTTATTTTTATTTATTTATTTATGGACAATTATTGAATTTTAATATTACACATATAATCCTAACATGTTGTGAAAAAAAAGTTAATTACTAAAACATTTAAAAAAAGCATGAAAAGAACTAATACATATCATTAAAATCTACTAATAATTTAATAGTATTTATCTTAATATTTAGTATTTCATATTAATATTAGTTTAAAAACTTTTACTGAGCTCTTTGCGGTGCATTTTGCATGGGGTTATCATCTCTGTAAAAGATGCATTTTATCTTGATAATATGAATATTTAGTATGTAACATTTAATATTAATATTAGTTTTAATAAACGTAATCTTTCTCTTTGTTCACCATCTTGGATGGACTTTTTACTGAGCTCTTTGCAGTGCGTTATGCACAGAATTATCTGTGCACCAAAAGATGCAGGCCTATCAAAATAATTAATACAAAATAATTATGCATGCATGCAAATCTCAAGTTAACCGCTCCCGAATAATGTGCACATGTGAATTAGTGTCCATGCGTTATAGTTTCCGCTCCATCTCAATCTATGGAGCATGGAAACCAGGACTAAAATGACACCGAGGTCAAGTCAAGCAGCCTCATGCAATCCATCCAGTAGGAAGCATATGCCAGTGTCAGATAACTCCACACTTCAGCTACGGGCTGAATCTGTCTGCACGCTGCATCAAACCCACCCAGAGCAACGGCCCTCCGCTCGCATCCAACCATGGATATTACTTCCCCACTGAATGCTTGTGTGCTTGCGGTGTGTAACAAGTGGTGACTAGCAGCAGATAAACCAGGGAGGGAGATGAGAAAGCCACACACACACACACTGCAGCATCAGAAGTAAAGTGCGACGTGTCAGTATTTCTCCAGCACAGCAGCACCTATCCCTTTTTCTGCTGGGCTCTGTATTTCACTGGATCAGATACTTGATGGCTTTTCCATCACCGTGGCAATAAGCCCGGCCTTAAGTGTGTGTGTGTGTGTGTGTGTGTGTGTGTGTACGCGTGTGTGTGTGTGTGTGTGTGTTTGTGTGTGTGTGTGTGTGTGTGTGTGTGTGTGTGTGTGTGTGTGTGTGTGTGTGTGTGTGTTGCTGCAGTGCTGTGATAGGCAGACTAGAAGAAACCAAGGCAAAATGTTAAGTCGTTCTCAGATTAATCTCAGTACACAGAGCACAAATATACATACACTCACTTGCTACAGTGTTCAGACCTTTAACCTGCTCGAGTTTAGGATTATTGAATTACAAATCCTACATTCAGTTATTTCTGAAGATTGAAACAAGATGTGCATTTTCTGAAGGAAACAGCAGTGTTTGCAAGAAAAGAAAAAAAAGTTTTAAATAAGTTGGCAACACTTTCTCAATTGCAATTATATATTAATGTATAAATAAATATATAAATATATTTTTGTTAATGTTAATTTTCTCTTGTTTTCTGGGGAAAAATATCAAAATGAAGTGAGTTTTGGCTTCAAACAAGCAAAATGATCTACCAATGGGGTGTTAAAAATAATCTTATTTCTGTTTGGGACGGAAACAAGAAGCAAGATTTCAATCAGAAATAAGATTTTTTTTTTCACCCCAGTGGTAGATAATGTTCCTTGTTTTAAGAAATTATTTTATTTGTTTTATTTTCAAGAAAACAAGAACAATTACGTCATTTTGCTTATCTATAGTAAATGCATTTTGATTTAAGATTTTTTTTTAATTTGGACTTATATTTGGAAAAATTAAATAAGAAGATAATTTTTTTTCTGGATACGCTCACCAGAGTCAAATACCGCCGTGGTTTATAGGAAATTCTACTTAGCAAACTTTTAGTTACATAGGTATTGACTAGTTTTAAATTCAAAGAGCGAACGTTTATCAGGAGTAAGTTATTTTCAGTTAGCAGGGAAGGATCCAGAGCATTGTCGACTAAAGGCTGCACATAATGCTAAATATGGAGGATACGCAACGATGGAAACACTTTGACCACGAACATTGTTTTAGTCTAGGGAATGGCGAAAACTAAACATTTTCTTGACCGACCACCGAGCCTCATTAGCCGGTTGAAACCGCTTAACCGATTAGTTTAAAATATGCTGCGCTATTTAAAATAAAAGGCCGCGAGCCACGCCTGCAATTTCACAACTCTGTCGCATCTCTCTCTCACACACACAGTGTCCCGTCACCTCCCTTCCACTCAGGTCACATTTTTAAAATCCCCTACAGCGCGTAACATGAGTCCCGCAAACGCGGAGCCGAGGAGCTTGTTTGTAATCGAAGGACAAATGGCTCCTTAGTTTCTAAATGGTTTGGGGACAAAGTGATCGCGTTGAAAATAAAGGCATTTGTCCAGCGTTAGAAGCTCATTTGAAACATCGCCGCGGCTCATTTAAGAAAATGACAGCTCCAAAGAGACGCCGCTTTAGTTCGAGGTAGTGCTAACAATAATAAAGAAAGACGATCAACACCTTATGTGTTACCACTGAAATGTAGATGTAATATATTTCCAAATGTAACTCATCTTATGCGGAATGACGCTTCATACTGTCGTCTGCCCTGACTCTAACCTCGAGTGTTTTAGGGCCCTGTCTTGCACCCAGCGCAATTGACTTTGTACACCGCCGTATGTGTCATTCCTATTTTGCACCCGCGCAAGGCGCGCTTTTCCCTCCACAGAAGCACGTCACTAAACTAGTGAATGAACTTGCGCTCCCTGGGCGGTTCAGCGCAAAAAAGGAGGCGTGTTCCCGCGCAAACAATCCCTGGTGCTATTTTGCTGTTCCATTAAACAATTGCTTCACTGACCAGAAAAAACCTGGTCTAAAGTCAGTGGCGCGTTGCCCGTTGTTCATTATGCTATTTTAAGGGAGCATGACCATAATGTATTGCGTGCACAACGCGCATACACTTTGCTCATGTAATCTACACAGATGCAACAGTTATTTTTGCAAATCATAAATTGTTAAAAATGTTAACACTTGAGTTGACGGAAATCATTGTGGTGTGCCACGAAGATGTGAAAAAATAGGCATAAATCTAGCTTACAAATTATTCAGGCTAATTGTAGTAATTAAGGATCAGACCTGTTTGCCCAATAGTGGCAAAACATATATGAATATAAGGACATCTGACAAATTGGTTTGTCCTTCAAGAACCAGGAAAAAAAAAAAAAAAAAAAAAATCGACTGAAAAACTGAAAAAACTGTTTAACCGACGCCTGTTTAACCGACGCTATTTTGGGTGGGTTTCTCCCATCCCCATACAACACAACTTCTCTGTCTTTCACTGCTCTACAAGAACATCAGTCTCCTCGGCTGTGAACCGCTCCTGGCGTGCGCCTGGTAAATACGCCATAATAATAGCGACCCATAATGGACCTTGCGCAGCTGCTTTTAAAGGGAATGTTGGATGACGCTCTGATTGGTTTATTAACGTTACGCCCAAACCACACCTATGAATAATGAAGCTACTTCAGACCAACCCATTTTAGATTTGCGCCGGGCGCAAGAGCCATTTATCCCGCGGAAAATAGCAACAGCGCCGAGACCCGCCCACAAAGTTACTTGCGCGTCGCGCTTTGACACTTGCGTTTCAGATCGTTAAAATAGGGCCCTTAGTCTGTTTACTTTTTTCAAACCTTGTGAGCGCGCAAACCCAAACGCTGTGACCTCACGCCAAATGTTTTTATTGGATTATTAAGTACAAACAGGCGAGTTATGAAAAATTGAGTGTGAGGGATTTGTTTAATAGCGTTTAGTCCACTGTCTATAATAGCCTAATTTAGAGATCACTTTTTTTTTTTTAACCGACAACTTTGATCGGTTAACGTTGATACGGTCAACCATCGGTCAAACGGTCATCGGTTAACATCCCTATTTTAGTCCAAACAGAGGGGAATAAAATGTAAGAAACTGTTCCACCAAAAGCTGGGGCCACCATCTTCCATTTTTACCATTAAGCTATTTAAAGAGTAGACAGAGTATTATACATTTTTCAGTGATTAACCTCCCCTTACAATATAAGCGTTCTGTTCATAACCCTCTGCTGATCCGACTGTCCCTGTGTGGAGATACAAAAACACGGAAGCACTACATCTATCTGTAGTTTTCATGAAAACCCAAGAGCTATCAAAAGTCCAGCAGATGACTGCTGACAAATAAACATGAATTTCTTGGTCCAGTTAACGCATTAGAACGGGTAAACATTATTCATTTACCAATTACTTCGGACACTGTAACAATACAAAACAAAGTTACACTTTAAATAAAACAAAACGACTGATCACAGTTCAGATTGCAAATAAATGCAAGAAGAAAACCGGTGGCAATTCAGAAGGATGACGACATCACCGTAGATCTATTTTGAACGCTCAACATCTTATAAAAATGTAATTGTTACATTTCTTATAAACCAAAAATAGCCCAGCTAATACTGAAACTATCTACAAAACAAAATCTGAAGAAGCCTTTAAGGTGATGATACACAGGGCAACTTTTTTGAGCAATGTTGCTGGGCACTTTCCCATCGAGAATGTAGATCGGTCGTGGGCCCTGCGTCTCACCTGGTCGCCCGTTGATGGAAACTTTGCCCAGGAACAATGTTCAAAAAGTAACCCCATGTATTATCACCTTTAGATTTAGGCTGAACTAAGTGCAGAAGTGTAATACATGGTGTTAGAGAACAATCCTTGCCCAGAATATTTGAGTAATATGACTACAGTGCCGTCTTGAAAGCACACATTTCAATCAGCCGGTATTCTCCTAATGTTTCTCAAAAGTGTTTCTCATTAAACAGTAGAGCTTGCTGAGAGATGAGTGTGTCACCCAAGGCAGCAAAGAAAGGAAGAAACTTGGACGAGTATGCATCAACATACGTGCATCCCAGACAAAACCAACAGGCTGATTTATTCAGGAAATTACATTTCATTTTGACAATGTTAATGGAGACTTCACATGATTTAGTGTATATAAGGACTGAAAGCTACACATTAGCAGCAATCAAACAGAAATACAATTACGTGCAGCATTTACAGTAAATCATTTGGTCTAATGCTGTTTCTCGACTGGTGGGTTACAGCCTAAAAATGGGTCCCAGGTCTGTTCTGATGGGGTCCTGACAGCAGATAAAACTGTTATATACGAATAATAAAACCTTAAAGGGTTAGTTCACCCAAAAAATAAAAAGTAGCCCATGATTTACTCACCCTCAAGTCATCCCAGGCATAATATGACTTTTTTCTTTCAGACGACTGAAATCTGAGTTATATTAAACAATTCCTGGCTAATTCAAGCTTTATACAGGGAGTGCAGAATTATTAGGCAAGTTGTATTTTTGAGGATTAATTTTATTATTGAACAACAACCATGTTCTCAATGAACACAAAAAACTCATTAATATCAAAGCTGAATATTTTTGGAAGTTTTAGTTTTTAGTTTTAGCTATTTTAGGGGGATATCTGTGTGTGCAGGTGACTATTACTGTGCATAATTATTAGGCAACTTAACAAAAAACTAATTTATACCCATTTCAATTATTTATTTTTACCAGTGAAACCAATATAACATCTCAACATTCACAAATATACAGTTCTGACATTCAAAAACCAAACAAAAACAAATCAGTGACCAATATAGCCACCTTTCTTTGCAAGGACACTCAAAAGCCTGCCATCCATGGATTCTGTCAGTGTTTTGATCTGTTCACCATCAACATTGCGTGGAGCAGCAACCACAGCCTCCCAGACACTGTTCAGAGAGGTGTACTGTTTTCCTTCCTTGTAAATCGCACATTTGATGATGGACCACAGGTTCTCAATGGGGTTCAGATCAGGTGAACAAGGAGGCCATATCATTAGATTTTCTTCTTTTATACCCTTTCTTGCCAGCCACGCTGTGGAGTACTTGGACGCGTGTGATGGAGCATTGTCCTGCATGAAAATCATGTTTTTCTTGAAGGATGCAGACTCCTTCTTCCTGTACCACTGCTTGAAGAAGGTGTCTTCCAGAAACTGGCAGTAGGACTGGGAGTTGAGCTTGACTCCATCCTCAACCCGAAAAGGCCCCACAAGCTCATCTTTGATGATACCAGCCCAAACCAGTACTCTACCTCCACCTTGCTGGTGTCTGAGTCGGACTGGAGCTCTCTGCCCTTTACCAATCCAGCCACGGGCCCATCCATCTGGCCCATCAAGACTCACTCTCATTTCATCAGTCCATAAAACCTGAGAAAAATCAGTCTTGAGATATTTCTTGGCCCAGTCTTGACGTTTCAGCTTGTGTGTCTTGTTCAGTGGTGGTCGACTTTCTGCCTTTCTTACCTTGGCCATGTCTCTGAGTATTGCACACCTTGTGCTTTTGGGCACTCCAGTGATGTTGCAGCTCTGAAATATGGCCAAACTGGTGGCAAGTGGCATCTTGGCAGCTGCATGCTTGACTTTTCTCAGTTCACGGGCAGTTATTTTGCGCCTTGGTTTTTCCACACGCTTCTTGCGACCCTGTTGACTATTTTGAATGAAACGCTTGATTGTTCGATGATCACGCTTCAGAAGCTTGGCTATTTTAAGACTGCTGCATCCCTCTGCAATATATCTCACTATTTTTGACTTTTCTGAGCCTGTCAAGTCCTTCTTTTGACCCATTTTGCCAAAGGAAAGGAAGTTGCCTAATAATTATGCACACCTGATATAGGGTGTTGATGTCATTAGACCACAACCCTTCTCATTACAGAGATGCACATCACCTAATATGCTTAATTGGTAGTAGGCTTTCCAGCCTATACAGCTTGGAGTAAGACAACATGCATAACGAGGATGATGTGGTCAAAATACTCATTTGCCTAATAATTCTGCACTCCCTGTAATGGCATATAAGAATTGTTGCCTCATTTATGAAGTCAATAAAAGTGCATCAATCAATCATATAACTGCTCCACACGACAAACTATCCATATTTAAAACTTTATAGACTAAAATAACTAACTTCCGGTGGAAAGCTGTATGCAATTCGACTTAGAATATTGTTTAAATACGGATATTTTTCTTACACAAATGCGCCACTTCGCTTCAGAAGGCCTTTATTAACCCCCCGGAGCCGTGTGGAGCAGTTATATGACGGATAGATGTACTTCTATCGACTTCATAATCATAAATGAGACAACCATTCACTGCCATTATAAAGCTTGGATTAGTTTAATAACTCAGATTATATTAGTCTGAAAGAAGAATGTCATATACACATCTACACTGTAACAATTCAGGTCTCCGATTGAACATTTTCTAGTGACTGATCACATCTAAATTTTTCAGGTGGCCGAATTGAATGTCTGTGAATTAAATTTCACAGAATTTCATGTGATCAGTCACTAGAAAATGTTCAATTATTTTGTTTACAGTGTAGGATGACTTGAGTAAATCATGGGCTCATTTTTTTTTTGGATGAAACATCTCTAAGTAACCGTAAGGTTTTCCAGAAGGAGGAAACACTTCTCATATGTAAATGGCAGAGGTGGAAAGAGTAACAAAATATTCTACTCAAGTAAAAGTACTGTTACTTCAATGAAATTTTACTTAAGTACAAGTAAAATTACTGGTCTAAAAATTTACTCAAGTAAAAGTAAAAAGTAGCTCATTTAAAATGTACTCAGAGTAAAAGTTACTTAGTTACTTTTTTAACAGTGGGTGTGGGGGACTCTCCCCTGTAGGGTTGTGATAGGATGAGATTTTCACGATATGACAACTGTCTCAGAAAACATCAATTAAACATTTACTGTACCTATTATTAAATGATGGTTATTATCACTTGTTAAAATGATGTTAAATGAATGAAGAAGATTGGTCTTTTTTTATTTGGTTGAACAAATGCTTTATTATAACAAACTTAAAACCATTTGTTTATTTTGTTTATCAAAATTTCAATAAAACATGTCTAATAAACTAAATTCAATAAATTACTATGAATTAGATTAAAGGGGGGGTGAAACACTCAGTTTCAGTCAGTGTCATGTCAATCTTGAGTACCTATAGAGTAGCATTGCATCCTGCATATCTCCGAAAAGTCTTTATTTTTTTAATAATTATATAAGAAAGATGCGCTGTTCCGAGTCTTTCCGAAAAAAGCCGAGCGGGTGGGGGCGTGTCGTGTGAGCGGAGCTAAATAATGACGTGTGCAGCAGCGCGCTGTGTGTTGAGTCGAGTCCGTCATCCCTAACAGCGGGAAAAAAACTTTATTCAAAATAAAAATATGGCTTTTAATCAGATACAGCAATACATCTATGATCCGGAATCAGACCCAGAGGCTGCAGTTGAACAGGAGCAGCAGCAAAAACGACTAGAGCAGGACGTCTCTATGTGGTAAGTTACAAGTTATACACTAACTATATAATATGCTTAGCGGCTTGTGTTATTTACATATTTATACTTGAATTATATCGTCGTATTTTTGTCTTTGAAGGTGTACATGTGGGAAGTGCAGTTGTGCACGTGTGTTTGTGTGTTTACGCGTGGTTTGTGTAGACAGTAAGCGGACTAAAAAAAACAGACATTTGAAGCAGTCTCACTCACCCTTCTAACGTTGGGACTGCTCCATCCTTCAGCATTAGGCGATTGGGAAAAGCCGGCGTCGAGCTGGGCCTTGTTTATGAAACAGTCGGCACCGAAATGCAGCGAACAGATATAAACATTCGCGCAACTCAGTTGCTGATCCGGAAAAGCAAATTACATCCACTGTTGCCTTAACGCGGGGTTTTGGAGAATCTGTGCAGGACTGTCTTGGTCTGGCAACCAAAAACGCACTTTTTTGGTGACATTGTTATGTGCTATGTGTAATTGTCACCTGTCCAGCATCCTACAAGCCAGCGCTTTGATGGGCGTAGGCTGTTGCTTTCGCTCTCTCCCTCGCTCTCTCTCACGCGCTTCCGGTAGAAGTGTCCGTAAGGCCCATACAAGGAAATTCCGCCCCCATTAACGTCAAAGGGGACGCATGATCTCAAAAAACTTGCCGAAACTTATGACTAACCGGAAGTAGTATTTTTGACAAAGAAATACTCCCATCAAACGTCCACCTTAACTTTTGAAACTTTGTCTATGTTTAGTATGGGATTCCAAGTCTTTAACAGTGTAAAAAGATCAGTATGCATGAAACAGCATTTCACCCCCCCCCCTTTAACAACTTATTTTTATCATTAATTTGTAAAAATGTTTAAGAATAATAGAGTCCATATGTAGTAGACGGAGCAGCTCATTCACAGAGAGAGAACAAGCAGATCATATATTCATATAGCAATGTTTTATGCTTTAATGTTCACGGACCATGTCGCGATTTGATTTATTTCTAAGGCCTGCAGCTCTACATTCGAGTTTTTCGTTCATCCACCAGTTTGCGTGTATTACACCAATTCTACGTTATAATCAGGGCTTGACATTAACTTTTTTGCTCACCAGCCACCGTGGCTAGTGGTTTTCCAAAATAACTAGCCACTCAGCATTTTCACCGGCCACAATTTTGCAGTTTGGAAATTACATTTTATATGATTAAAGTTGACTTTGGCATGCTTAAATTACTTGATTTTGAGTCATTTTACTTGATTTTGAAGATTTAAAACCCTTTCAAACTTTCACATGCAGAGTGACCACCCAAATCAAGACTACATTGTATATCAGCTGGGATGTGCAGGTGGGCAAGGGCTGGACAACTACAGCAAATTACACGTGTGCATGTGTATTTAATTATTCAGGCACAAGGAGCAGTGTTGGGCAAGATACTTGGAAAATGTAGTGAGCTAAGATACCAGTTACTCTACATTCAATTAAGCTTCACTACCCTGAAGCTGGGGGTAGCTAGGAAATGTAGTAAGCTAAGCTACAGCAACTTGGCAAAAGTAATTTACTACATCTGAGCTATTTTTATTTATTTCATTTTATATTAAACAACCTTCATTCCAATCAATCACAGCTATCTCTGTGATCAATATAATTCAAGCAGATTGACATGCATGCTTTTTCAGTTATTCAAAAATTGTCCGAAATCAATTTGGCAACAAAAACATGTGATCCATATTATTAACAAAACCAGGTGTCAAAAGTGTGTGTATGTTCATCTGTATGTGTATGATATGCATACGCACCTGTGTTTGCATGTATATGCTCAATTTAGACTTGGGCACTTTTGCAGGAAACTGTAAGTTAATTTTCAATTCAGCTCAAAGTACAGTAGCAAAATAATTAAGACCTGCTGCAAACAGTACCAGCATGGCAAAAAACAAAACATGCCTATATCTGTGTGTGTGTGTGTGTGTGTGTGTGTGTGTGTGTGTGTGTGTGTGTGTGTGTGTGTGTGTGTGTGTGTGTGTGTGTGTGTGTGTGTGTGTGTGTGCCCTTGTTTATATTACATTGTGGGGACCAAATGTCCCCATAAGGATAGTAAAACCTGAGATTACCCACATTGTGGGAACCAGCCAGCGGTCCCCACTTTTCAGGAGGCTTAGAAACCATACTGGATGAGTTTTTTTGAGAGAGTAAAAATGCAGAATGTTCCTGTGATGGGTAGGCTTAGGGGCAGTGTTGGGGATAGAAAATACGTTTTGTACAGTATAAAAACCATTACGTCTATGGAGAGTCCCCACAAAGATAGTGAACCAGACGTGTGTGTGTGTGTGTGTGTGTGTGTGTGTGTGTGTGTGTGTGTGTGTGTGTGTGTGTGTGTGTGTGTGTGTGTGTGTGTGTGTGTGTGTTCTATCTGCATGGAAAAAAAATTAATTCATTCATATCAAGAGGTGGCCATGCTGCCTGGACCCCTATGCTTTTAATAAGAGGTGTTTATTCAACAGACACAATAGATTCTTTTAAAACTTTGCACTGAAGACGATTTCTCTTTTGTCACCACGCGGATGACGCGCGTGCAACAGCGAACTGAGCGCTCGGAAACAAACGTCAACTAGATAGTGCGCGTATCCAGTGCACGCGCCGAACCAGTCTTTCCGCGCTCACTGCCAAAGGAGTCTTTTGGAAGGCTCACGCGCATCTGTGCGCGTCTGCGCGAGGCAGAAAGGAACATAGAATGTGAAGTATATCGGCGACTTGGCAGTTGGTAAATGGTAAATGGAGAACTGATTGCACGTGTGACAGAGAGAGAGCACGCTTCTGTTGTGTGCCATTCACGCGATTCCGCCTATCCCGCCTTCACTTACTGCAAGTTGATCGATAAAGAATAGTAAAAAAATTGTAATTTTGTGATACGACGGTCTTGGCATTTCATTTGGCTGTAGGCTGAAATTACATTCAACCCGCCACAGTGGCTAGTGAGAGAGTGAGTGCCGTACCCGCCACAGCCGAAATCTACCCGCATTTGGCGGGTGTTATGTCAAGCCCTGGTTATAATGTAAAGTTAATGTTCATGACTGGATTCCGGGATTCCCTCTGCGTCACAGAAATCAATCAGCCTAAGTTATAAACATACCTTTATCTGCACAGAGGGATGTGTGCCCGAACATGTTCTATGTGTTTCTTCATTTGCATCCACATTTTGTGCACATTTGATATCCTCCAGGACAACACCACATTATTTTTTTCTATATCCAAAGTATTTCCATACTAGCCAGGAGTTCACGACGGCGTTTTGCTTTCATCTGGGTCTGCGTCACTGACGTCCATCTGATATTTGCGCGCTTGTTCTCTCCCGCGCCCTCTATTCAATATTAGTCATTTCCGGATCTCGGTTTTTTTCCTCCCCTCTTTGCATTAATGATTTATTTTTACTCAGTAACGGATGTGGTTTAAAATGTAGCGAAGTACAATACTTTAATCGAAATGTACTTAAGTAAAAGTAAAATTACAGATTTTTAAAACTACTTAAAAAAGTAGAAGTACACAGAAAAACTACTCAATTACAGTAACGCGAGTAAATGTAATTCGTTACTTTCCACCTCTGGTAAATGGACTAAATGGATGGTAAATGGACTGCATTTATATAGCGCTTTTATCCAAAGCGCTTTACATTTTTGCCTCACATTCACCCATTCATACACCGACGGCGATGTCAGCCATGTAAGGCGCCATCCAGCTCGTCGGGAGCAGCTGAGGTTAGGTGTCTTGCTCATGGACACTTCGACACTTGGTCAGGTGGAACCGAGGATTAAACCACCAACCTTTCGGTTTGTAGACAACCTACATGAACCACTGAGCCACTGCCGCCCCAAAATATGTTTTGCTGTTGACATCACAGGCAGTGCGTCTAATCAAACTTTAATTTAAGGGGGTTTTATTAGAAAAGCTCTAGCCACATAAAAGCTCTCTAAACCAAACCACCAGATCAACACTCACCCAAAAGCCATCATGGGTTTTATGAAGTTATGGACTAATTCTGGCCAGTGTTGGCTAAGCAATGAAATTATACTGAGCGCAGCACATAACAGACCCAACGTCTTGTTTACAGCCAGGATATGGTCTATGGAAACAGGGAGTTTATTGAGGGTGGAAGAAAGAGAGACACTGCTATAAAAATAACACTGAATGTGTTGGGGTGTAAATATGTGTAAATATGTGTGGTGCACTAGCTGATGTGCACACACACACACACACAATATAAATATATACTACAACAACAACAATAACCTTTATTTCTATAGCACATTTAAAAACAACATAAGTTGTTTTTAATATAAGACCAAAGTGCTTTACACTCTCAACACCACTAATCAAACACATACACACACACACATACATACATACATACATGCATACATACATATATATATTTTGTATACAATTCGATTTTTATTCCTACAAATAATTTAAACAATATTTATTAAATCACCAAAAAATGTAACTCCACCTATACAGAATGCAATGTAAAATGCATGCGAAAAGGTTTAGCTGTTAATCAGTGATCGAATGCACATTATAAATGCATATTTTCCAATTAAAGTCCACATTCCTGTTGAACATTTATTCTAAATATAGGTTTAGCAATTGTGATATTCCTGTATACATGCAAATAAAGCCACAACAAACTAAGACGTCAATGTTTTCTTCCCTATACTGTATTCTGTTTGCTATTGGCATTTATTAAGCTGCATTTAGCAGACTAATTTAATCAAAGCATTCTTCTTCAATTTAATTTCAACAATAGCAGACGAGACTAAAGGATGAATGGGGAAATGTAGGCCAGGAACCCTTCTTCATACGAGCCTTTTACGGGGTTCATTCATCTGCATGCTGATTTATGTTCATTTCATTTAAGGTAATAAATGAATCTCTCTCCTCCTCGTGTTTGACATATTCCAGCTGACGGTTATCTCGCAGATATTCATAAATATTCACCTACAGGGGAGACTCAAAACAAGGTGTTTATGTGACGCATGCATAATTGAAATACGAGCGTATTAAATTGTTCTCGTCTTCTCAAGCTCCCCGTCAGATCGGATCGTGCATGCGTTTTATAAATGAGCCCACAGATGTTTCGAAACACTTAAATTATCTGATGACCTGAGTGAACTTCCAAAGACATTCCTTCCTGATAAACACACACAGGTGAGTGTGTGAACAAAGCAATGTAATGGTGGGTTAAGTGCTAATAAGATGAGGTGACCCATTATTGACCTAATGACAATTTGGAACGAAAGGGTCAAACAGGGCCATGTAGCAAACACCTTTTTAGTTCACTTCATGCTAAAAGATACTGCACTACTGCAGATAAAACTCGACCTGTTATGTTTTTTTCATGTTCAACTTTCTTTAGTGTGTAATGTTGCTGTTTTGTGTGTCTGAACTCAAGCTCAAGGCAATTGACCAATTACAATACACTGCTCCAGCTGACCAATCAGAGCACATTGTGTTTTCTAGAGGGAGGGGCTTCTTAGAGACAGGAACTAAACCGAGCGTTACTGACAGACTGGGAAGAGAGGAGCCGCAAGAATGGAGAATATGTGGAAAATAATTTGTTTTTGCATTCAAGCATGAAACCCTAATCTAGTAGAGGCCAAAATCAAAACTTTATAAAAGGGCATTATAGGTCCTCTTTAATACTCAAGTGGCTTTTCTCTTCTAAATGCCCTCATTTACTTTTAATCTACCCCACACAGGGTCCAAAATGAAAGCTCTCCTTCAATAAAGAAGTTTTATTCCTAAAAGAATGATTGGTACTTTAAAGAGAGTGGATACTTACATGAAATTAAATGTCTTCTGTGATGCTAGTTGCAAGTGCCAAATGAATTTGTCTTTTTTTGTTGTTGAAAAATTGGCTTTAGCATCTTTCAAGTCAAAATATAAGAAATTGAAATGAGAGAAAACAGCTCACAATGTTTTCCTCCGGAGGAGTTTGTCTAAGATGGCAACACATGTAGAAAATGCCTCACATTAAGCCGTCAAAATGAACATATTAGTAACAAACACAATCCATCTTCTTCAGTTTTTATGAAAGGAGTCGTTTACTCTTAGACCCTGGAGAACCCTTGAGCTCTTGACTCAATTTAAAAGAACAATTCATGGCAAACAGGTTCAATAAAAGGGAAAATATATAGTCATGTTTAACAGGTTATTTCAATTTTTGTCTAGTGATAAAGGATGTTTGAGCTGTTTAACTAATACAATTCTATTCAAAATGAATTACATTTATTTACATGTTCTTCCACAATATTTTGTTATCTTCAATGGCATATTAATGCCTGATAGCTCGATCCGGTTTAGCAGCACGTAGGCCTGTTATTTACCCATTAGATGGTTGATCTTCTTCTGTTGAGATGCGGCGTTTGGCTGCTCTCTGACCTGACGGCACAGGAAGGAAAGTCGCAGATCTCTCGTTTGCTGCTGAGCCAGCTGTCAATAAAAGCTTTTCTTTGACTAACAAGGAAGTTTTCAGCTCCGAAACGTACAAGATATTCTTATATTACCATGAGCTTATATATATATTAAAAGCTCAAGAGAAAGTTGATTTCTCACTTCATCCCCCCTTTAAAGGAACACTCCACCGTTTTTAGAAATAGGGCTTATTCAACTTCTTTCCTACATTTAGATATGTGGGCAAATGCATTTTTGTCTCAGTGCATGCATTGTTTTAGTTTGGCAGGGTCGCCGCTAGCTTAGCTTAGCATAATGAATGGAATCCTATGTTGCCAGCTAGCATGTCCTGAGTAAAAGTGATCCAAAAAAAAGACACCCACCTTACTTCTTGTGGCCTGCGTATTCACAACGAGTACAAATAGCGATGCAGATAAAGAGACGATTTGATTTGGGACTATATTATGGGGAAGCACAGGCGAAGCAGACATCACGGCTCTCATCCTCACGTCCTCCGGCGGTTGAGCGATTGCAATGTGTTGTGTGATATCTCTGCTTCGCCTTTGCTTCCCCATAATATAGTCCCAAGTTAATATCTGCCTAGGAAATCGCCTAGTCTTAATCTGCATCGCTATTTGTACTCGTTGTGAATACGCTGGCCACAAGAAGTAATTAGGACATGCTAGCTGGCAACATAGGATTCTATTCATTATGCTAAGCTAAGCTAGCGGCTGTAGTGTTATGTATGCCACGGGACAACGACTTGCTGAAACTTCTCTTTATTTCCACCCGCACCACTGGCGGCAAGATAGATGTTGAATCTCTGCTTGAAACGTTTTCAATTATCAGCAAGATTACCGATGAGCTGCATAGGCGACGGTGGATTCAACTTCTCCATGATGGAAAAACACTCAGTTTTCTCTTAAAGGGATAGTTCACTTTAAAATAAATATTCTGTCATCCTTTACTCATCCTCAAGTGGTTTCAAACCTGTATGAGTTTCTTTCTTCAGTTGAACACAAGGGAAGATATTTTGAAGAATGTCAGTAACCAAACAGTTAACTGAAACCATTGACTTCCATAGTATTTTTTTTTCCCTACTATGTAAGTCAATGGCTCCAGTTAACTGTTTGGTTACTGACATTCTTCAAAATATCTTCCCTTGTGTTCAGCTGAAGAAAGAAACTCATACAGGTTTGAAACAACTTGAGAGTGAGTAAAGGATGACAGAATTTTCATTTTAAAGTGAACTATCTCTTTAATTTGTTTCAATACTGCCTTTTTGACCTGTTTTTGCATAGATTTTGCGCTGTTCTCATGCACTCGGCCTGCGTGCGCTCGTCTCTCTGGCGCCCCGCCGCTCCCCCGCATGTCTCGCTCACCGTGGGTCTGGTCTCGCTGGCGTTTTTTCACAAACTCTCTGGTGTTCGCCAGTCCCTAATTTCTGACAACATGTAGTGTTATGAATGGCACGGGACAACGACTTGCTGAAACTTCTCTTTATTTATTAAGCAACCACACACATAGCGTACATCCCTCCAGGATGGTGCACCGTTTTTTAACTGCCCGGTCTGCAACACAGTACCGGAACCTAAAGATGTTAATCAGGCATAACATCACAGCGGCAACCCTGCCAAACTAAAACAATGCATGCACTGAGACAAAAATGCATTCGCCCACATATCTAAATGTAGGAAAGAAGTTGAATAAGCCCTATTTCTAAAAACGGTGGAGTGTTTCTTTAACAGATTCAATATATGATGTGCCTAGCATTAGCAGGTGTAGAAGAAAAGCTGTAACTTTGCACCCTAAACTCACACATGATGGAACTTTCATTAAGTGCAGGAGAAATTTAATTTAGTGTAAGACCGACCTGCTAACATTTAGAGGGCGTCAGATTTCATCTGCCATGGGTACGGCACGTCTCAAAGAGAACCTGCCCATAAACTCCTTCTCAATCAATACACCGACTGTAAAGTGATTGAATTCAAGACTCAAAGATCTCCACTGCAGACCGTTGTTTATTGCCCTACACTCCCAGCATCTAAGACTGCTTGGATAAGGATCTATAAATAACTGAATGTGTCATGATACAGAGAGAGGAAGAGATAAGGCAGAAAATGAAAAGGTGACCTGCGAGGGGACGAACAGAGGAAAGACAAGACTTCCTGAAGCAGTGCAGCAAACCCGACAACTGTGTGAAAGGTCTCGGCCGGGGCGAGCAATAGAGTCACAAACACACACTACGGACGCATTACTTTCCTATTATTTTCACAGCAAAAACAACTGACGTCGAAATCTTTGCTGAAAAGCTTTTTCCATATAGACACTGAAAGAGAGTGCAGATTGTGGACATTTAAAGAGAGTAACGCCCCCTTTTTCAGCAGCTTTGTCTCTGAAAGTATTTTTCCTTTCCCATTGTTCTTCAGAGGCATTTCAGAAAACGAGCCAGATCTACAGCATGACCCAAACAAAGCTCTGAGATAAATCACCACATTACCACAACATCTGATCCAATCAATTAGAGTAGGACAAATCTGGATCTAAATAGACAAAGGCAAATAGACCCTGTACGAATGACACAGTCGAATCAGAAAGGATGGTAAGGTATATATATATATATGTAATAATAAAAGTCATATATCTAGTTATTGAAAAAAAAAATCTAATATTATATAAAAATTATAATAAAAGTGTAAAAAATATACATTATTGGCTATAACTACAAAAATAATAATTGAATTTATGACTAAATATTTAGATGTATTAATGATATAATACATGCCTGAAGAACAAAATGTATGACCAATGCTTTTAAAAAACCTGTACGTGAACAAAACTTTAAACATAGTTGGGGTTTTTTGTATTCAAATAGAAAAAAAGTTTTAAATCTCTAAAAAATTCACACACACACACACACACACACACACACACACACACACTTGTTTTTGTGAAATGTGGGGACATTCCATAGGCATAATGGTTGTTATACTGTACAAATCGTATTTTCTATCTACACTGCCCCTGCCCCTAAACCTACTCATCACACACACACACACACACACACACACACACACACACACACACACACACACACACACACACACACAAAGTGGGGACATGGGTAATGTCCTCATATTTCACCCTCTCCTTGTCATACCCATGTCATTATATGTGTCTTTATATGTCACTAAAACATGCCCCCCCCCCACCACCAACACACACACACACACACACACCATTTCTAAGTAACTTATCAAATAAGTACCTTTATCAAGAAATAGTGCAGAATTGTGAGTCATTTGTTTTATTTTTAAATACTAAATATATTATTTCTATTGAAATACTAAAGCTCAAGATGTTCTTTGGAAAATCTAAAATCACGCTTGAATTGAGCTCCAGATCTGCTCTCATTAAAGAAACACAACGCAATCTAAAATTCATTCAAATTTTTTCCAATCCAACTTTTTAACAATATGGAAAAAATGACATTTTCACAAGCAGTCTGAGACGTTTGGACCCCGTGCACTGTACGCCTTCCTGCATTACCCAAGACAGCGCAGTGCTTTTGTACTTTTGCTGCTCCTCACCAAAGAGAAATGCTATTCTGAGCATCAAGGGAGACCGAAAGAGCGACAGAGAGCAAACAGCCAGCCAGAAACGGCGAAAAAGAACAAACAACAAGAAGCAAGAGCCAGTGTCTACACCGCAGCATGACCAATATGCCAATTAAAGGGGAACTATTATACCCCTTTTTACAAGCTATAGTACAAGTCTCAGCTGTCCCCAGAATGTGCCTGAAGTTTCAGCTCAAAACACCCCACGGATCATTCATTATATCATGTTGTAGATGCTAGTGCTGTTTTCGTGCATGTACTATATCTTTATATGCAAATGAGCTGTGGCTCCCCACCCCTATTAAGAAGAGGGCAGAGCCTTTACAGCTCATACCTCGGATACTCTAATAAAAACATGTTTGGTTTTAATTATCATCTCTATCGCGGTCACACTCACGTGACATTACAGCTGTTCATCATTATAAGTTAGTTATGTGCATGCGTTTTAAATCCATATATCAGTCTAAACTTCTGATATGGTTTTCTGAGCGCACACACCCAAAGCACGCACACAGAAGTTCTCTTTCACATCTTAATACACAAATACACAAGGTTGTCAAAAACACAAAGTTCACATACACACAGTTGCTTATGTCTGTGGACATAAACAGCAGGGAAATAAATGTGTATTAAAGTGAATACAGTACGGTGTTGCTCTTAATATGACCAAACAAGAAAAGAAAACAGAAAATCACTCACTGCTCTTGACTGAATAACTTTAGTAGCTTCATTAAGAATAGTATTCATGGCTTTTAGATTTACGTGGAAAATAACAGGGTGAATGGATATTTACCACAGTAGGGTGGTTATGTACACACACTGCAGCAGACACATAATTTTGTTCAAAATCAATATAGAAGTGAATTTGCACTTTAAAGAGAAACAACAATCAATATTAATATTATTGTATAATGGAATTCCACGTGTGTTGTTCAGGGAATCCCTCCGGCTGTCACTCACAAACAACATTATCAATTAGGACTAAGCAGCAATCCTCGCTGATGTTGACACACACCGGCTCTGCTCCAAAACACAGCAGGCTTTCTTAGGGCCCTATCATACACCCGGCTCAATGCGATCAACGAGGTTATGATTTTCACGTCCAGTGCTGTTTGATTAGCAAATACACTCGCTCACATCTTTTCGCACATGGGCATGCTGGTCTGAAAACCAAGTGTGTTCAGGCACATTGCTATTTTGACCAACAAAAACCTGGTCTAAAGTCAATAGCGCAGTATTTATTGTGTTATTTAAAGGTGCACTATGTAGTATTTTTGCAGTAAAATATCCAAAAACCACTAGGCCAGTGTTTTATATTTTGTTCAGTTGAGTACTTACAATATCCCAAATGTTTCCAACTATTTGTAAAATCTGAGAAAATTGCTATTTTAACTAAGGAGCCAGGACGTCTGAGCATAGTGTCTGATGGAGTCGCCTGCCAATGGCGTCATATCTGCGTTACCTTCGGTTTCCGGTTTTATTCTGCCGAAACGCTTTACTCTTAGCAGTGTGAACAAGAGTCACAGTAGCCGCTGAGTGAACGCACAAAGTAATGTCATAACATCATTTTAAATACACTCAAATGTATCTGATATGATAAACAGAGCTTCGTTACCTCACACTCATGACTGAAAAAGCGGAAATAGCGCTGGTGACTGTGTCCCGTCGTAATAAAAGTCCCACTCACGAGGCGGGTGTTGTTCATCTCATTAACAATCGCTCCATTCCTATCTGGAGAAGCGTTCAGTCCTTCCACTCACAAATTCGACCATGGCTCGAGCATAACTGGCTTTTAAAGGGAATGGGAGATGAGACTCTGATTGGTTTATTGCACGTTTTTCGGACATGCCCTGAGTGCACCTGCGCCGTGCGGGTTCAGACCATGCGTCTGATCGTTAAAATAGGATCCTTAATGTGTACTGCCTACATAGCATCCAAACAGCCAAGAGACTTACAAGGGCACATTTCATAGGTAGCAACTAAGCAAACAGCCCTGTAATTTGGCCAAAACAAGGTATCTTTTAAAGTAGCCACTTGGTAGAGCTTTAAAATGCTGTCAGCTCACTAAGTTTAGGAGAAAACTAGTGTGTCCGTGTGCACAGGAAATAATTGCACTGGAGCAGCTGGTTGAGTATGAAATTGTGTAGTGGATGACAACAAGGCAACAAAACTGTTTAAAGTCCTAATGGCATGATGCAGATGCTTCTGGATATAAATGTGTCCTGCCTGCACCATCTGTACTAATTTAGTTTTGGATAACAATCTGTCATTTAATTGGTGCTTAAATATGATTTACTGTACATTTATAAGAACAACCCCACTGGGAGGAGCACAATTGTGATCATCATTCATGATTTATTCGAACCTTGTGGGCTTTGAACCTATAGCTGATGACCATTATTCCACACAACGTCCTCTACATGACTCTTTCTCCACAACACACTACCCAGTTTTCATATTTACCCCCTTTACCAGCCCTCACCTTCATCAAAACTATCCAAGCTTGTTCATAATAGGGATGGATTAATAACATATTAACAGTCATTTCTGCTAGAAAATGCAACAAAACAATGGTTTACATATTAAATTAAAATGTGTTAAATATCTATTTTTGTATAATCAAGTTAATTAAATGAAAAATGACAGGTACTTCAACCCATTAAATTACTTACTCATTATATTTAGAACTTGATGGATGAAAAACAGAAATACATTTATTCATAGCAAATTAATGAGTTCACAATAACGGCTTCACTCGAGTTAATAAAAATCCTCAAAACAGTGAAACTAATATATCAAATCTGAAGATTTGATTTCAAAGTTTTTATTCAAATCTACTACCCACCCAGTCGTACCATACAATAAAAACTCAAGCTGTGCATTCATTGGACAGTCAGACTGAGATGTGTGGCAACTAAATATGCCAAATACAGGAGCAGATGGCCTGTTTTCCACTGGAGTCTCAGCCCTGTTTGATCAGCTGTGTGTGCCTGACATCATCTACCTCCAGAGAGTTCATCGCATGTGTACGAAACACGCCAAAATGATGCTCAGCCATAAAATGACGGCAGAGCCTGAATGAAGTCAGCGCTGCAGAGAATGATAAAGCACACAGTGCAACTCACCTCAGGCTGAGAGAAAGCTGCTGGTCTTTGGACTGGAGGAGATCGGCCACAGAGAAGCTGCTACTTCCCAAGACGTTGCTCTAAAGAGGAAACACAGCAGAACGTGGTCATGAAACGAATGCAGACGGCACCCAACCCTACAGATCTCCTGCTGAACACGTGCGGCATCTGGAGGGTTCCCTACTATACATACCCTTTTCCTCAATGTTTAAAGACAGCACTATGTGTAAACGCTAATATAACCTTCAGGGTTGTGGCTTCTTTTTCGATTCCAAATCAATCCCTGAATTTGAGGTAGAAACCAGGATGTAGAACTATAATTCAAATTTTGAATGTAATAAAACAAAAATAAAATTATAATAATTTCAAATACACGCATTGGATGGATGGATGGATGGATGGATGGATGGATGGATGGATGGATGGATGGATGGATGGATGGATGGATGGATGGATGGATGGATGGATGGATGGATGGGTGGGTGGGTGGGTGGATGGATGGATGGATGGATGGATGGATGGATGGATGGATGGATGGATGGATGGATGGATGGAACTCTAGATTATACATAGATGGATGGACAGATGGATGGACAGACAGACAGACAGACAGACAGATAGACAGATAGATAGATAGATAGATAGATAGATAGATAGATAGATAGATAGATAGATAGATAGATAGATAGATAGATAGATAGATAGATAGATAGATAGATAGATAGATAGATAGATAGATAGATCTACAGATTATACATAGATGGATTGACAGACGGACATTAGATAGACAGACAGACAGACAGACAGACAGACAGACAGATAGATAGATAGATAGATAGATAGATAGATAGATAGATAGATAGATAGATAGATAGATAGATAGATAGATAGATAGATAGATAGATAGATAGATAGATAGATAGATAGATAGATAGATAGATAGATAGATAGATAGATAGATAGATAGATGTGATGTGTTAGTGGGGAGTTGTGAGCTGGTTTCTAAAGTGTGCAGTGCAGTCAGAGGTTGCCACACACAGGCGGAGGCTGACACAGATCCTGCTACAGTCAAAGCTCCAGGAGGAGAGACGCTTCATAAATGTCTGCTCTCAGAAGGATACAGCAGCTTAAGCACAACTGCTTTGTCGGGCAACATAATGAGAAAACAGAGACATACACGTGGACTGGAAGCAGCACCGTCACTCTGGGTTTTTCCGCTGAGGGAGATCTGTTCATACCAAGGACATGCAGTCCTCTACACTGCCTTAATTAGTAATTACAGCGCACACACACAAACACACACTCAGGAATCCCTCGACATTTCTCAAAAATTAATTACCATGCAGCGTTCTTCACTGGAAATGCTCAAACAGGCCCAAACGGACTCTGATTTTTTGGGGAAAATGCTGTAAAGTTGTAGCCTGACAAGCCGGACCCACATCAAGATGTTTGGTCTGGAAACTCACCATTGACAGCTCAATCAGAGGGGCGGATAAACGGTTGTCTTTCAAACTCCCTCTGCACACGATAGGATAGCGCTACACCAACCAGAGCAATGAAGGTGAAGCGGAGCTCGTTGACTGATTAAACATTCACCGTATCCGGTCGGCAAAACCCCGAACACATCTTCCCTTTATAAGAATGACTTCAGTGCCGTTCTTTGTTCTTTTCTCAGAGAAAAGCTTAACTCCAAGACCGTAGATGTGTCTCTACAAATTCTAATCACTCACTAAATGTTCCTGTTTGTCTTTTTAAATAAAGATTTACTCATAACGGCACGTATATGGTGTTTACCAAGACTTAAGTGTTGTCACAGATCAAGACGGGATCGCACGGTTGTGCGTGACATATTGAAATACGTGAGAATAATGTGTACCGCTCCGCTCTGACAGCCATGTGGGATAATTGGGAACGAGAGTGTCTATTCCTGAGCAGGAATGGGTTTAGCATCTTCATGGCTTTAATCTGGCTAAATAAGAAGGTCACTAGCCACTCTATGGGAGGTTAAAACAGAGCGGGTAGTGATTTATTGATGTCTGACGTGCTGAAAAGGTTACGGCCCAATTCACAGCATTGACAAAGACTTGAGTGAACCAGCTCATTGTGAGTCGAGATAATAACTAAACACCCTGATCTCTACAAATACCTATTGTAACATTCAGTGTACAAATACTCTTCCAGCTTGATTTGGTCTATGTCTCTTTTGAAACCTTTTGAAAATGGCAAAGCTCGAGGAACATGATCTCAGGCATCATTACTCCATAACACATGCTGAACAGTATGTGAGAGATTGGCAGAATCGGCTTCAGTGTGCCAAGAGATAAAGTGATGCCTCCGCTGAGACTAGTTATCTTCATATAACTAAGCCAATAAGTGCACAGGCAAAATTCAAGCTTGTAAACACTTGCACTGATTGTAACCGTTCAAAAAGTCCTTTAGGTAATCTGCACACAGTCAAATAATAAGATGTAAAAAAATCCTACAGATTCAAAAACGCTTCATAAACATTAGATTTGCACGTTTAGCACAATCCCTGTCTTTGAGTATAACTGTAACCATTACTTACTGTCCTAAATCCATAACACTCACTCCCCTAATCCTAACACTCATCTGGGTCATGGCACCAAATTGTACCGGTCCTACTGATCCACTCTGAGTGGGATTTGAACCCTGGTCTCCAGCGTGGGAAATGGGTGCTTTAAATAAGGAGGCTAAAGACCGCAGCACCTCTAGCATCAGTCGCTGGTGTGCCTCTTGAGATCAGGGGAGTGAGGTTTACATCCACAGCTTTTTAATGGCCTACGTCCGTTACATTATCCCCACTAAACCTCAATTTAATCCGGGTCATGGCACCAAAATCAACCGGTCCTCCTGACCTGCTCTGAGTGGGATTTGAAGAAGGCTCTAGTAAGGAGGCTAAAGTCTCTAGCATCAGTCGCTAGATAAGAGGAGTGAGGTTTACAAGCAGAGCTCTTACTGGCCAACAACAGTTACACAACTACGCAAATTACATGTCAAGGAAAGCCACAAAACCTTCCGGGCTCCCTTCTCAGGTTTGGCTTCAGTATACTGCATAAATGCAAAAGAGACTAATAGGCCATTTGCCTAACAATATGTCCAGCAAAGTGTATTTAGCTAGCTGAAAATGCCTGGGCCTGGTTACATGAAAGCTCTTAAGTTAAGAAAAGAGACCACTTAAGTAACTTTAAGTCTGTCATTTAGTATTGTCCCATAATTACTTGAGAGTTCCTTTAAGTTTTTTATGCATTGCAACAAAGTCCTTAGTAACCATTTATCAATAAAAGAAATAAGGGATCAAAACCCTTATTCCTTGAGTCATCTGCTGAACTCAAGCGCGATGGATGATTTCATGTTAATAGAAAAAGTTCTTCAGATGTGTATTATTAGCAATCAAGTTAAGCCTGTTTGACGCCTGATATGAAACTGAGTATTGTAAAAAATAAATAAAAAACATTATACACTTAAGTTCTCTTTCATCATCTCGTTTCGAGATCCACCTATGGGAAGGGCATCCGTACCTGACCTCTGCAGAAGCATCCAATTGCACCAAGTCTGACAAGACAGGCAGAAGCGCGCAGCCAATGCCCAGTAAGGCCCCACCCCTTACCAGCGGGCATATATGGGCTGCATACGCTACTGTACATCAGTTGACATTCGCTTCTCGCGATCTCTGCACTGACACAGTTCGGTTAGATTTGCGCTGCTCACTTATTGTCTGCAGGAGGAAATATCGCCAGATCAGCCTCCACCGGGCGTGACAGTTCTATTCTGCCACATTCTGTGTCTGCATTCGGAGCCGCTCGCGCTCTCGTCCGTCTTCCTGTTCCACGGCTGCCGCCACGGACCTTTCTGAGTTTTTCGCGGGTATGTCGCTCTCTCAGTCTTCTCCTTCTGTGTCTAGCCTATTACGGGCCTGCCCGGCCGCGTGTGGGTCTCTTATCGCCGCTAAGGATTTTCACCCTTTCTGTGTGGTCTGCTTGGGCCTCAAGCACGCAGAGGAGGCAATAGAGAACCCGGAGAACTGCAGTTACTGCCTGGTACTGCCTAAGAAACTCCTGCGACACCGCCTTAAAGTTGCCGCTACTCAGTGTGGCGAGCTCGACTTGTCGTACTCGGATATGGAACACGGTGACGATAGCGCGCTACCGGGGACCTCCCGGGGCGCGACGGCTCTTGTTTTGGCTGACCAGCCCAATCCTGAGTTCCCCGAAGAGGACATCTTCACGGGTAACCTCCCGCTCGCCTACGATCTTGCCGGGTCCGGTGATTACGACGACGCGGGCCTTCTTGAAATTTCGGAGGACGAGGAGGCCATCCCGCCCTCTGTTATTCCCCAGGCTAGCGCCCCCGCGGCCTTGCCTCAATCCATCCTCCTGGATGTGTGTGAGCGAGCGGCCGCTCGTCTCAACATTAAATGGCCGGCTCCACAGAGCGCCACCGACCAGGAGAGGGATATTTATGACGGTAAAGTGTTGGGAGCCCCCCCCGGCCCGAGGAAAGAACTCTTTCCCGTTCTTCCAGCGTGCGCTAAGCACATGAGGCACTACTGGAACGACCCGCTCGATCTTAAACACGGTCTCGCGGGGCTGGAGGTTAAAGATATGGCGGCTCGCGGCATGGGCGAACCGCCTGCCATTGAGCCCTCCATTGCCAGACACCTCAACCCAGTCCAGGGAGGGCTGCCCGCCCCCCCGAAGCCGGTCCTTCCTAACAGGATGGACCGTTTTTCTGCCTCGGTGCACCAGGCCGTTTATAAATCCTCGGCCTTGGCTGTTAGGACTCTGAATGTCTCCTCCCTCCTTTCCGCTTACCAAGCGGAGATCCTGGACGATCTGGGCCAGCAGTTAGATAAGGGATCTTCTCCCTCTCCTGCACTGTGGAAGGAGATCATCACGGTTAACGACCTCGTTCTCCGTAATGCTCGTCAGGTCGTCCAAACCTGCGGGCGCTCTATGGCGCTTTCCGTGGCAGGAGAGCGCTCGCTCTGGCTCAAACTGTCTGGTCTCCCGGATAGCGAAAAGAAACGTATCGCAGGCGCCCCGGTAGAGCCCGGCCGGGCTCTCTTTGGCCCCGCAGTTGCTATGATGCAACAACGATGCGACGACAAGAAAGAGCACGAGGCCTTCATATTGTATCTTCCCAGGAAGACGGTCCCACGCCAGGCGCCCCCTGTGCGTTTGCCCAACCCCCCGGTCCCGGGACGTAATTTTAATCAGGTCAAGGAAAAGCCTCGAAAGAAGTTTTCTGGGCTTTCTCCCTGCCCCAGAACCCCTGTCCAAAGGACGGAAGGTTCCTGCTGTAGGGTGTCCCCCTCCCGTGGCTGCCCAGCCCATGTGTTTAGTGGACGATGTGTGTTCCCCCCTGTTCAAGGGGATTGTCGTGAGGAAAAGTTCAAAAGCAGTGTAACCACACCGCACATACTGTGTTCCCCTCACCCAAATAATAAAGGCTTCGGCCCCAGTGTTTCCCAGAAAACACAACACACACAGAAACACAAAAAACACAATAAATCTAACGAATCAAATGAATTCGTCACAGCGAGATACCCTCTCAATGTAGGGAAATACCCTTTCTCTCGCAATGGTGAACCTGCACGTGTCGTCCCTAGTTTCTCCACTAGAGGGCGCCATTGCATCACAAATAAGTCAGCTAGGCATGCTCGAAGCCAGCACGGCCCGGACGAGCATTCACACAAGCTGTGTGTCAGCCTGGCTTACTGTATTACGCATGATATTACAGGGCTATCGCCTGAAGATTGCTATGAAACATCTACGTTTCAGCAGCGTTCTCTTTTCTCACACAGAGGAAAGCACGGCCCACGTCCTGAAGGAGGAAATCTCCTCTCTTCTAAACAAAGGTGCGATTCAGGTGGTTCCCCACAATCTGATAAACCAGGGTTTCTTTTCCCGTTATTTCCTGGTCACAAAGAAGGACGGTTCCCTCCGTCCTATTCTGGACCCCAGGGTGTTGAACAAACATTTGAGGAAATACAGATTCATAATGTTAACCCTTGGTTGGCTCGCCCGTGTCATGAAACGGAACGACTGGTTCACATCGGTCGATCTGAGAGATGCTTTTCTCCACATAAGCATTTATCCACCACACCGGAAGTTTCTTCGTTTCGCCTATCAAGGCATTTGTTACGAACTCACGGTGCTTCCGTTCGGGCAAAAATTAAGCCCCCGAACTTTGTTTGCGTGTGGAAGCGGGCTTCACTCCCCTAAGAATGTCTGGTCTACGGATCCTGACATACATATGCGATTGGCTCATCATAGCCGATTCGAGGGAAAAGGTGTTGCAGGACACCCCCCGTGTGCTCGCACACACCCGATCTCTGGACTTCAGGGTGAATGTGAACAAGAGCAACTTTACACCCAGTCAGAGGGTGATCTTTCAGGGCATGGAGCTCAACTCAGTCTCCATGCGAGCGCGTCTCTCTCAAGAGCGCGTTCTCTCTCTGATGAACTGTCTGTCACAGTTCAGAGAGGGGGCTAGGGGGCGATATCGCACATGTCTCAGGCTACAGGGTCTTATGGCTTTAGCTATCCAGTTTTTGCCACTAGGACCCCTGAGGATGAGGGCGTTCATGAAATGGGTTTTGTCACTACATTTCAGCCCGTTACACGATCTTTGCCGCTCTGTAACAGTGACGCGCACCTGCGCTGCAGCTCTGCGCCACTGGAAGAGCGCAGACTTTTACGCACAGGGTACCCCTCTGGGGACTGTCATGTTGTGGAGAGTCGTGACGACGGACGCGTCCCTAACAGGCTGGGGTGCCACCCAGGAGGGCAGAACTGTGAACGGTTTGCGGCCGAGCAAACTACGTTCAGAGCACATAGATTATTTAGAGCTTCTAACCAATTAGAAGGCTCTGAATCATTTTCTGCCTCGTCTGCAGGGACATCATGTGCTCGTACGCTGCGACGATACCACGACAGTGGCTATCAATCGTCAAGGCGGCGCGCGCTCGCCGAAGCTTCATGCCCTAGCTTACAAGCGTTTGGTATGGAGCGGGCGAGTTTTCCTGTCGTTACGCGCGACTCATGTTCCGGGAATTCTGAACAGAGGCGCGGATCTTCTATCGAGGGGGAACCCGCTCTTCGGAGATTGGCACCTCCACCCTCAGATAGTAGACATGATATGGATGAGACTACGGGCGCCCGTAGATCTGTTCGCCTCGCGCGAAAACAGCCATTGTCCTATGTTCTTCTCGCTAAAGGACTTGGACGCGCCCCTCGAGGTGGACACACTGGCCCACCCGTGGCCCAGAGTGCTGCTGTATGCCTTTCCTCCCCTGTGCCTGATAATTCTCACACTGGCCAGGGCAAGAGAGGGGGGGTTTTCTCTCATCCTGATAGCACCCAGGTGGCCCAAAGCGCCGTGGCTGGCAGAGATAATCCCTCTGTTGTATGCCCAGCCGTGGTGCCTCCCCCTCCGCATAGACCTATTGTCTTAAGCGAACGGGGAGATTTATCACCCACACCCGGACAGGGTAGCTCTCTGGGCTTGGCCCGTGAGAGGACGAACCTAAGCGCGTTAGGGCTTCCCCCGCGCGTGGTGGCTACTATACAGAATGCCAGGGCCGTTTCTACACGGTCCTTGTATGGCTGTAAGTGGCAGGTGTTCGATGAGTGGTGTGATGGGCGGGGTCTCACGTCATATCAGTGCTCAGTCGCTGATATCTTGTGTTTCCTCCAAGACCTTATGGATAAGGGCAGGTCTTTTTCCACTATTAAGTTCTATCTGGCAGCTATCTCTGCTTGTCATGTGGGTTTTGAGGGCTCAACGGTTGGGCAGCATTCTCTAATCCGCAGATTTATGAAGGGCGCCCGTCGCTCCTTGCCAGTCATTAGGAGAACGATCCCTGAATGGGACCTCTCCATGGTGCTGGAAGCTCTGTCTCAATTCCCTTTTGAGCCTCTGGGGAATATTCCCCTTAAGTTGCTGTCCTTCAAAACAGCCTTGCTCTTGGCCTTGGCGTCAGCCAAACGTGTCAGTGAGTTACATGCACTCTCGGTCCACCCCTCGTGCATCAATTTCTCTCTGGGTGGAGATAAGGTTTTCCTCAAGCCTAATCCAGCATTCATGCCGAAATGTTTCCCTGCGTTCACATCGGAGGTGTTGGAGCTATCCGCTTTTCACCCTCCGCCCTTTTCCTCCGCGGAGGATCAGAGGCTAAATGCCCTGTGTCCAGTCCGTGCGTTACAAACGTATGTGTCTAGGACCAGCGCGTTCCGGAAGAGTGACCAACTCTTCGTTTCATGGGCTCCTCCTCGCAAAGGGGATCCCCTGTCTAAACAACGCCTCTCACATTGGCTTGTGGACGCTATAATCTTGGCATATGAATCAAAGGGAGTGCAACCCCCAGGGAACATCAGAGCTCATTCCACGAGGGGCTTGGCCGCCTCTTGGGCTCTGTTCAGGGGAGTATCACTGCAGGATATCTGTTCTGCGGCCAGTTGGGCTTCTCCCCATACGTTTGTGCGTTACTACAAGCTGGATGTCACCAGAACCTCAGTAGCACATTCGGTCTTGGGGGTGGGGTCTTCCTAACCCTGCCTTCTTTATGTGTGACACACATAGCCTATGTTTCATGTCCTGCTTCACACCGCAGTTACGCGGTTGCGTCGGTGTGGCGAGTTCATGATTATGAGACGCGTCGTGCACCGCCCCTCGGGGTGACCGTCTTTTTCTGGCTAACAGGACCTCACTGTGAGTGTATTGGGCAATCGGGGAGCTGTCCATGTCTCTCCCATAGGTGGATCTCGAAACGAGATGATGAAAGAGAACACTAGGTTACTATCGTAACCCCGGTTCTCTGAAACATCGAGTGGAGAGATCCACCAGCGTTGCCCAGCTTACCGCACGAGAAGCGAATATACTTACTGATGTACAGTAGCGTATGCAGCCCATATATGCCCGCTGGTAAGGGGTGGGGCCTTACTGGGCATTGGCTGCGCGCTCCTGCCTGTCTTGTCAGACTTGGTGCAATTGGATGCTTCTGCAGAGGTCAGGTACGGATGCCCTTCCCATAGGTGGATCTCTCCACTCGATGTTTCAGAGAACCGGGGTTACGATAGTAACCTATTGTTTTCTTTTTTTAATGACTTCCATTGTGCATCAATTATCTCCTGCCAACTCATGCCAGTCTTGTGCACAAGAGTGACTGATTATAGCTGCAGACTTGAGTGTTTTCCCCGGTTATCTTTCAAAAAATAATGTTTTATCGATCTAGTTTGATTTAGATTTCTTGTTTCCAGTAAAGCCGGTTAGCAGACAGAACACCAAACGCATCAAACAGGGAAAGAGGCATTGAAGCGTGAGTACAATACAATAACAACGAGCTGGACGTATAATGTAAAAAAAAAAAAATTACATTCTCCATAACTCCAATATTATAGTACAGCTGTGTAGTTAGTAAATATTAAAGATGTTGAAAAGTCAGTGGTCCATTCTGTTTATTGCTTATTCATAATTATAGCAAACATTTCCCCATTGCTGTGTTTCGCCAGAAACTGTCCCTAAATGCTTAACACTAAGGAAAGTGTGACGGTTAAGACTTTTGTTGCAACACTCTTAAAGGGATAGTTCACCCAAAAATGAAAGTGTGATGTTTATCTGCTTACCCCCAGTGTATCCAACATGTATGTGTGTTTGTTTCTTCAGTAGAACACAAATTAAGATTTCTAACTCAACCGTTGCTCGTATATAATGCATGTCAATGGGGTGTATTTCTATAAGAGTAAAAAACACACAGACATAGAAATCCATATTAAACCCTGTGGCTCGTGGCGACACATTGATGTCTTAAGACACGAAACAATCGGTATATATTGTTTCCCAACCCAACAGTATATATATATATATATAGGGTACATAGTATATATGCTATTGTATATGTACACAGTATATATAGGGTTACTCGAATTTACTGACTTCTCCCGGATATGATGTCAAGACTTCGTTATATAGCTGTATGAAATTATAAATAGGCATCGATATTGTTTTGATTATTTTACAGTAGCCTAATAAATAAACACAATTTCGTTCAGTTAGCGAACAGACGCCATGAACTGAGCTCAGACCAGCGGCAGGAATCAGATTTCATTTATCACGAGTGAGAAGCTGAATATATATACGGCGGAAGATTCAGTTTCAAAACTAAATGTAAAAGCGCCCATTTAAACAAGCTTGTCATTGTACTGTACTGTACTGTTCTGTTCTGTTTTTCATTAAGAATAGTATTGATGTTAATATTAAACACACCATTCAATCAGATTAATCCCAAATTGGTACTCATTCTAAAGTGAAAGTATAATCCGTGCAGGAATTCATAACGGTGCGCATTATGAATGCAGACTTTATTCTTCGTGAAAGATAAAGACAGAAATGCTCACAGGAAGAAAAAAAGCTTGCAAAAATGATTTACAGTCCGCCTAATCCTGGCCAAATCACAGAGATGTCGATTCGCACGGGACTAATATTAGCACAGGACCGTACAGCGAAATATGGAAGGTAATTTGCGGGGGGATTTTTACTTTACAAATTACAGACATGGCCAATTCGCACGGGATTAAGATCACAGACATTCTCTGCAATTATTACAAATCACCAGAGGTCCCCAGATAATACTAGTCCCGTGCGAATGGGGCTATAGAAATACACCCCATTGACATGCGTTATACGAGCAACGGTTGAGTTAAAAATCTTCATTTGTGTTCTACTAAAGAAACAAACACACCTACATCTTGGATGCCCTGGGGGTAAGCAGATAAACATCAACTTTTCATTTTTGGGTGAACTATCCCTTTAAAGAAATCCCTTGCCTTTGTTCTACCCTATGTACATTTATTACCCAACATTTCCTGAAAAAACTATTGATTTCATCACCTTGAACAAAACTGAAACTCATAAACTATGCGATCAGAGATTTTTCTTATGAATCAAACCAAAATTCAAAATTAGGCCAAATGTTCATTTCATTGATATGCCATATCTGTAATTCATTGAGACATAGAGGTGTTTAAGGAAGTGCTGTGGTGGTTTTTAGTTTCTATTTAGTGTTTCTAGAGCGAATAATATAACCCAAACTGACCTTTGATCCCAGATGGCCTTCAGCCCTGTTGTACTTTTAACACTCTGCATGCTTAACCCTGCATTTCTTCTTCCTAACACGCTTGTATGCAGACACACTCACACTTTCACAGTGTGAAATCTTGATAACGAACCACCTGCAGCATAGTGTTTTTTTCTTGTGCTGTATTGTTTCTCTTTCTTCCTTCTTTCCGTACTAAAGCTCGCGAGGCGACTCATGAAGGACCAGACATCACCGCAGAAATAGTCTCAGTCTCAGGATGAGTCACATGCGAGAGCGTTTCTATGTTGTGTACTTTTCCAACAGTTGGTGGAGGAATTTTCTGCTTTTAAAGGGCATCCTTTGCACTGACCTCTTCTACGCGAACACTTCCTTCCTCATCGCTTTAGTGCTAATAGATCAGCTTCTCGGGTGCATTGCAAGATAACAACCACACACACACACACACACACACACACACACACACACACACACACACACACACACACACACACACACACACATACATACATACATATATATATATATATATATAATACACATAAACACACAAAATGCATGAGCACAAACCAACCACAGCTCAAAACAAGCAATTAAAGCCATTTATTCTACAGACGAAACACAGTATCTATGTAATGCAGCACATTAAGCAATAACATTGCATGGACACAAACACAACACATGCATCCCCTCAGCTTTGTAGTTTAAAGCAAGACAGAGTAAGACAATCTGTTCGTCATTCAAGCAGACAAAGAATACAACTTGATGAGCATTTCTTTCATTGAAAGAAAACAGCAGCATGATCAAAGCAGCAAAAGATGTTACGGTTTAAGGTGAGTGTATGTGTTTGTCTTTGATTCGCTGTGAATGAACTGCTGCATCAGAGATGCTTTGTCATCCTCATGTCACACAGCACAGATCAGCGGCACACGACAGACAACAACACACAGTTACATAGATATGCAAGGAAGACCAAACAAATGTGCACATATATATATATATATATATATATATATATATATATATATATATATATATATATATATATATATATATATATATATATATATATATATACCGCAGTGACATTATTGCTGTTGACACTGCAAAAAATGCTTTCCTTTCTTAGTATTTTTGTCTCGTTTCTAGTCAAAATATCAAAAAATTATTACATTAAGAAATATTTACTAGACAACTAATATTATTGTCTTGTTTTGGGGAAAAATAACTCAAAATGAAGAGAGTTTTTGCTTCAAATAAGCTAAATAATCTGCCAATGGGGTAAGAAAAATTGTAGGAGCCATATTTAGAAAATCCAGATAAAAAAGGGATTTGTTTAATTTATTTAATTTTATATTTTCTGTTTAATAATTGGTCTAACCTGTCCACGTGATTGGACTTGCTCCTCCTCTTTGACGCATGCGTCACTACGGCGCGAAAGTTCAGGTCTTAATAGAAACTGAGAGTCATTGAGTAGACAGGTGAGAGTGTGGAGAGCAACAGTTTCTTCAATCTCATGTTGGTACAGATGAACGTTTATTGTCTTTGAAAGTTTAAAGTTTGTTTTGCTGGAAAGTAAACTGGAGATTGTAATCAATAAACCGCGACCCTTTATTGTTATGAATACAGCTCTGTGCGTGCTTAGTAACGTGTGTATCGGGAGAGACTCCACCGCTTACCTCAAAGGGCTAAACAAATTGAAAAGGAAGAGAACAAGATTAGCCTGAACAAAAATAATAACAGTAAACACGATTATTTTGCTTACCCCATTGGCAGATTATTTTGCTTATTTGAAGCAAAATCTCTCTTAATTTTGAGTTATTTTTTCCCAAAACAAGACAAATACTTTTGCTTGTCTAGTAAATACTTCTTGTTTTAAGAATTTTTAAATGTTTGAACTAGAAACACGACAAAAATACTAAGAAATACATTTTGAACACTGAACATTATATCAAAGTAAGTGAATGGGAAATTTTCTAAATGTAATCTCAATGTTTACAAAAATACTTGAGAGATCATTTTTAGAGACCAATATATTGTTCAGACCAATTAATTAGCCAATACTGAGCCAAAATATCAGTTCTAGCAACTGTTCACCATGTTAATTAACATTCAAAAGACAAACTATTGTTTATATATATTACATTAATAATAAAATGATCAGGCCTAACATTATGACCGTGAAGTGAATAACACAGATTATCTCATCATCACGCCACCTGTTAGTGAACACTTCGTCCTCAGAGTTGATGTGTTAGAAGAAGGAAAAATGGTCAAGCGTAAGGATTTGAGCGAGTTTGACAAGGGCCAGATTGTGATGGCTGGACGACTGGCTCAGAGCATCTCCTAAACTGCAGCTCTTGTGGGCTGTTCCCGGTCTGCAGTGGTCAGTCTCTATCAAAAGTGCTCCAAGAGGAACAGAGGAGAACCGGCCACAGGGTCATGGGCGGCCAAGGCTCATTGATGGACGTGAGGAGCGAAGGCTGGCCCATATGGGCCGATCAAACAGACGAGCTACTGGAGCTCAAACTGCTCAGGAAGTTAATGCTGGTTCTGATAGAAAGGTGTCAGAATACACAGAGCATCTCAGTTTGTTGTGTATGGGGCGGCATAACCACAGACCAGTCAGGGGGCAAAAGTGGCACGTGAGCAATGGAAGAAGGTGGCCTGGTCGGATTAATTACGTTTTCTTTTACATCACGTGGATGGTCGGGTGTGTGTGTTGCCTACCTGGGGTATATATATATACATATAGATCTGCTGAGGAGACACGGCTCTGATGCCTGTACCAAACTGTGAAGAGCAACATCATGACTATGTCCAGAAAAAAAAAAGGCAAGCAGGTCATTTCTTTGGTCAGTGTTGCGTTCATATTTCAGTCGCACCGCACTAGAGTTCGCCTGGAAGCGGATCGAGACCCATCTTTTGGGTGCACACTAGGGTTAAGATGACAGCGTTTACACTTATTAAAATGATCCGCACTAACAGAGCAATCGCACCGGGGGTTCGCTTTAATCCAACCAAACAAGCCAAGTGTGAACACACCCTTAAATGGAGAACATTAAACAGTTCAAACAGAATTTAATCCAGTAGTTTAATACCAAGTGTTGAACAAACCCTCATCAGAACGTCTGAGGAAAATCAACATTGTGCCGCTTTACAAGAGCAAACAGATCAGCAGGTGACAAGAGAGAGCAGAGAGAAAGAGAAATGAGATAAGCAGTTTCCTGGCATTCATAATGAGTTATGTTCGCCGGCTGCTGTCACTTTCTCTCTGCGTTGGAGGATTAAAAACAAACGTGTGATCGTCGAGCCCTCACCTCGTCACCGGAGGAAGTGTGCATGCAGCACACACACACACACACATGCACCTTGCTGTCTAAATTAAGACTTCTGCGGTGTATATAAAACTAATTATGACTCCGGACTAACTCAACTTCCTTTAAAAGAAACTTTTTGCCTGTTAGGATTCAAAAAACATCATGCACTTAATTTGACAGCATACCCAAAGGGAGATTTTGCCACATTTAGCTCACGCCTGAGGACAATTTTGTCCCCAAACTATAACACACACACAGACGACATGTCTCACACTCCAGATCCCCAAACGCAATAAGCCAAAGCACTTATTTCCCACGTAATTCCCACAGGGATCACACCAATGTCAGTGCAACCAGTCCATCCCACCTGTGAGTTGGGGTCATTTTGCTTTGGGTGACAAAGCGCAGACGCCTTAAGGCAAGCTCCTGCGCGTCCGTACCTGCATAAGCACACTTAACCACGCCGTGTTGACATCCTGAAAGCAGACTCACTTGTTAAGAGTAGCGCTGGCACTGAGGTCCACAGAGGAAGCTGTCGAGACGCCACATCTCCTCCTAATAAGCTGCACTCTGGTACATCTGCAGCCTCCTTCACGTCTATGCATACCAGCCGGAGCGAGCAAACACACACACACACACACACACAGAGCAGCGACACGATCCGACTGAACAACTGAATAAACCACTGCGGTTCTGAGCTGACGCCAGAAAACACTGAGACAGAGAGAGAGAGATAGAGAGAGAGAGAAAGGGGGAGGGAGTAAGACTGGAGAGGCGTGTAATACTGAGAGATTAAGGAAGGAGAGAGAGAGAGAGAGAGAGAGAGAGAGAGAGAGAGAGAGAGAGAGAGAGAGAGAGAGAGAGAGGCGCACACAGTGTGTGAGAAAGAGAGAGCGTTGTGTGTGTGTGTGTGTGTGTGTGTGTGTGTGTGTGTGTGTGTGTGTGTGTGTGTGTGTGACGGGTTGAACAGTGACAGGGGTCAGTGCATGAACAGCTACTTAAATTAACACACACAAACAGACGCTGATTGTATGTGTGTGTGCGTGTGTGTGTGTGTGTGTGTGTGTGTGTGTATGGTTGGGCATGTTTTTTGTGACATATGAGGACACGAATGTGTATAATGACATGGGTATGACATAGATATTACAGGAGAGGGTGTAATATGAGGACATTACGCATGTAATGCCCACTTTTCAAGAGGGTTATTAATCATAAAGGAGGAGTTTTTTTGAGAAAGTAAAAATGCAGAATGTTTCCTGTGATGGGTAGATTTAGGGGCAGTGTGTGTGTGTGTGTGTGTGTGTGTGTGTGTGTGTGTGTGTGTGTGTGTGTGTGTGTGTGTGTGTGTGTGTGTGTGTGTGTGTGTGTGTGTGTGTGTGTGTGTGTGTGTGTGTGTGTGTGTGTGTGTGTGTGTGTCCATATAGTCTCATATTTGAGAGTGTTTGCTCTGCAGTCGGAGGAATTACAGTTTTACCGGCTTTAAAGGCTTACAGCTAATCCACAAACACGCACATGCATCAGAGCCGTGTTTTCTGAGAAAAACGAGGCTGTGCCTCTTCAAAAACATATATATTGTATTGTATGATCGAATATTTGACATTACAGAATTAAAGCAAAAGAAACTTTACAGTCCATTAGATTAAATGCCGTTTAAACCATATTTTATCTGAAGTTTACAACGGCACCGACTCTGTGGCTCTAGAGATAAAAACATTTTAGATGCAATTTTTATTATAGTTGCATAACTTCTAAAGTGCTGAACAGAAACTCCACTGAAAGTAATTTATAGCAAAAGAAAATATAAAGATAACCTTACTATGACTTAAAAAAAATATAATAATAGAGAGAGAGATTGATTACGTTGGTCAAATTTGTGGACACACTGCCTTTGAATTAAACACACACACACACACACACACACACACACACACACACACACACACACACACTCACACTCACACTCACACTCACACTCACACTCACACTCACTGAAACAGTTTGATCAAGGATTGGAATTTACTAAACCCTGCCTTTCAGACAGTCTACTCTGCTCTGATTGGTCAGATGGCCCAGTCTGTTGTGATTGGTCTACTCTGCTCTCATAATTGGAGCACATTAATAACTGTGGAAACGTGCCATCATAGTCCAAATCAGAACAAAGTGATTCCTGAGTTTACTGCTTTGCGTATTTTTCTTTTAAATAGGTCGTAATATGACTAATAAATTATTATTAATGTTACTGGGGCAAATGTATTGGGAAATACCAGTGTAGGGTCACATGAGATGAGGCAGTGTCTTTACAGCACCGTGATTGGATGTTCGGTCAAACTAGTGAAAACGGATGTACTAATTACAGAGTAAACAACTTAACCACTCAGGCATCACCACTTTTGGTCATGGTTGAATCGCGGTGACCTTGAAATGATGATCAGCTCACTTTTTTAAGCTAAACCTGCAGCTTTTTATGACAGCTTCAGTGTTTACAGGTAATCTGATGACAAATGGTCTGAAAAGAAGCTGTATATTAATAATATTTGAACAATGCTACACTGTACAAATGTTTTGTTGGTTTAACTTAAAAAAGTAAGTTACCTGGTTGCCTTAAAAATGTGAGTTTATTGAAATAAAAAAATTGAGTTAATACAATGAAGAAAATTGGGTTTAATAAATAGAGGCTGAACTAGGGCTGAACGATATGGACAAAATTTCACATCTCGATTTTCATGCCAGATATCTCGATATCCATGCAATACGATATGACTACGTGTTCGGTGAAAACCAAGCATTTCTCAGAAAAATAAGCCCACATTTCAAAAATTTGTGCCAGAAAATGTATTGTTTTTAAGCCTTTCGCACGTACGATCACACAGGTGTAATCAGCCTAGGCTGGTCCCTGGAGTGTATGATCAAGTGCATCACATGATCAACGGCTAAATCCAAATGCTGAATTTAGCTCAGAGCTGTCATATACCACAACTTTTCAGTGTTTTCAACCACATACTGTTTATTTTAGTTTTCAAAGATATAAATTCACATAAGTACTAAAAAAAACAATACATTTAGAGTTTGTAAAAGACACACTGATGTCTATGGAAGAGGTAATAATAATCCTTTTCATTATAATTCGACATGTTTTATTCATATCAGATACACACATTGTGTAAGTAACGTTAACTTCAATGTTTACTCTGTTCTATTCCCAGTTCACCAGCCACTTACTTTTAAGTATTTCAGGAGAAATGGATGAATTCACATGTTGTAAACAGAGGTTGCAAATCCAACAGATCTGATTTTTTGAGTCTGAACTGCGTCTGCGGCGCAAACTAACACGGCGGCGCCCATCGCGCATACAGCTCAACTAACGCGATCGTTATAAAGGGGTTTAAACAACAGTATACTTCCACTTGCATGTATTTGACAATCGGAATATCAGATATTTCATGCCATAGCTAACACATTTGTGAATATTCTGAATAAAAAAGGAAAAATGACAAAAGCAGATCATCATTCATTCAGCGCTGTTGCTGCTGCGGTGTGTCACGTGACAAGCAATGACGCGTCACCATGGAAACGCCGCCCCCCTCTCACAATATAGTTCCCACGTCCCTGGTAAGTGTGTGTGTGCTGGCTTTAGCGGTGTAGTCAAGGGCACTCGTAAAACTGATGTCTGTTGTGACTGCCAGAGTTGTATGCAGGGCGAGCGCGGTGAGGGGAAATCTATATCTTCGATATCGTTGCTTTTTCCGATATTAATATCTTGAAAGTTTATATCTAGATATAGATACGATAACGATATATCGTTCAGCCCTAATCTGAACCACATAAATTTTTTTATAAAGATCTCACTGCGTCATCACAAATAAAACATACACAAATAAAACACACAATTACCCATTATGCTTACAAAATTTTTCAACAATACTTGAATAAAGGTTGTCGATTCTCAGAAGATGCTCATTGTATAACTAAAGTTTTTAATTTCAATGAACTCAACATTTTAAGCCAACCAGGTAACTCATTTTTTATTAAAAAAAATTACAGTGTAGTAGTAACAAATAAAATCTCCTAGGCATGAGATTAAAGTGTGATTTCTGGTCGAGGTGAAACGATGTCTTGTGCCATATTATCATGACGGAGTGTGAGGGTGAAGAATATGCCACGGCAACGTTTACATTACGCATCTACTGTCATTTTGCTTTTTATAGAAAACAATTTCATTCAGGTGGATAGCAGTCCCTTCAATTCCATCCGCTCATCCAAAACAAGCTGTTTGAGTCCACCAAAGTGCGACTGACAGGACCGTGGCGGAGGATTCGTTTCGCAACAGAAGCGTCAGACAAATGCGTGTTCAGCCCCACAGCTGCCTATTCAAAAAGCTCGCATTATCACAAAATTTAAAGTGAAAGTAAGCCCGAGCGCGCATTCAAACGCGATTTCAATAAGTTACGGCTGCAACTATATCCCAAAATATGAAAACTATCTTAGGCTGGGCTGTGTAGTTGTAACCATCTGTTAGCTCTATATCATGCTTGAAGAAAAATTCGGTCTCTATTTGCACTTTGAATATTGAAATTTGACTTTGATTATGGTTGCACTTAATGTCTATGATCAATTTGTGGGAAGGAGCTCAGTTAGGAGGTCAAAAGTTGTAGAAGTTATGTGGAGAGACAATCATACAGGAAAGAAGCCAGTCAGTTGAGTTTGTGGAAAACCCTTTTACAGTGTTTGAGTATTGTTGTTTTTTACTGCATATGATAATTCATATTCAGAAAGTAGAACTGAAATTACATTTCAAAATGCACCCGCACACTATTTTTCTAGTCATGTATTTCATTATTAAGGATTTTTTTTAAATACTATGTAAAAATCTTATCTCATCTCGTTCCCATGAACCCAATCTCATGTCTCATCTCGTGGGCTAAGTGTCTCGTCACACCCCTAAAAGCTACACAAAACATGGTCTAAACTGCAATATTGCAGTTATTTTTGATGCACTGTCAAAACTAAATTGACGAGACCTCACAGACTCAGTCTTCAGAAATAACACACACACCTTTCAGTGCCGCCTACATTCTTCACACTGAGGTTTCACGCCAACATACGCTTGGTTTACTGTACATGAACTTGCTGAAATGGTACCGTTTCATCTGCAGCAGCTTCTGTCACCAAAACAGAAAATCCATCGATTATCAATGTAATTCAAAAATAGGCCTATTAATTAAAACATTTATTTATTCCATTTAAAAAAAAAAGCATTTGCCAATTGCTCTTAACAAACTCCACTGGACATGGAAGACTGGCATTCAAAACTGCAGGTAAAAGCAAAACAAACTGTGATTGGTCACTATACATGTCAATCAAACGGTCTCCTATAGTCTAAGTAGGCGGGTCTTAACCAATATAAGCTGCTAATTCAGTACCGATCAAAAGTCTGATGGAGTAAACTGTTACATTAACCTCTTAAATTACAGGTACTGCATGACGACAAATTGACATCACATTATATTAATTAATAACTTCTTAATGTCTGCGCTCTGCAGTCGCTTCAACACACCTGACCTGACCTCTGAGAGAGTGACCACAGATATCTGGGTAACACTTTATCTCGATGGTCCACTTTAGATCATCAAAATAAAGTGTAACTGATATTTAATAGCTATGAGTCACGCACCACCAGGCCCAGTGTTGCTTTTGATTTTGGTGTAAACAACCTTTAAACTGAAAGCAATACACTGCAAAAAATGCTCTTCTTAATTAGTATTTTTTTCTTGTTTCCAGTCCAAATATCTAAATATTCTTAAATCAAGAAGCATTTACTAGATAAGTAAAATGACCTAAGATATGTTTTCTTGTTTTCTGGGGAAAAATATCAAAATGAAGAGAGTTCTTCCTTAAAACAGGCAAAATGATCTGCCAATGGGGTGAGGAAAATAATCTTATTTCTGATTGGGACGGAAACAAGAAACAAGATTTCAATCAGAAACAAGATTATTTTTTCTCATCCCAGGCAGAAGAACTCACTTAATTTTGATTTGATTTTCAACAAAACAAGAACAAATATCTTATGTCGTTTTACTTATCTAGTAAATGCATCTTGATTTAAGAAATTGTAATATATTTAGACTAGAAACAAGACTAAATTAATAAGTAAGAAGAGCATTTTTTGCAGTGCACACATCAAAAACACACACGCGGTACAGTCATAAAGACAAAATACAGGTCATATACTACACTGATAAAGTATCACTGAGTTCAAAGAGCACACTTGCACATACACATCTGTTCACTACCAACATATCCTGAGGGTGAAAATGAGCGACTGAGACTGAACTTCCCTTCATGACCTGATGCTATTCCTACTGAACATGACACATGGACAGAAACAGTCATGAGCTCTTATATAGGCTAATGTGGTCTAGACTAACGTCTTGACAATTAAGCAACAGTGGGGTCATGAGATTGTGTGTACTTTCTATTAAAGGTTAACTTTAGTTGTGTTTTACTAAATAGAAGAATACATGTAAGAAATGTTCCCTCTTAGCTGCGCACTTGTGATGCCACGGCCGCGCAGAAAGAATAAAATGCTGCGCAGATGCGAAACGATGGGAGAAACCCATTTGATTGTATTTTAAATGAGAAATAATTGCGATGCTCTGTTTAACCCGGTATAGAGTTAGTTTACAGGTTTCACAGAGAGAATGATTTTGCGTGTGACTGTGGGCGTCGTTTGCGGTCCAAATAGGCAACGTGAAACGCAAAGACACGTGAAATAAAACATCATGTTTTAAAGAAGAGTGGCCTGATTAAGTGGTGGAAATAACGGATGATGGGCACAGACAGCATGGTCACAAAATAGACTTTTACAGTCACACCCACAAGTGCAAACTCAAAACATCTTTAGTTCGGTTTAAATAGACGTGTGTGTGTGTGTGTGTGTGTGTGTGTGTGTGTGTGTGTGTGTGTGTGTGTGTGTGTGTGTGTGTGTGTGTGTGTGTGTGTGTGTGTGTGTGTGTGTGTGTGTGTGTGTGTGTGTGTGTGTGTGTGTGGTTTGGGTTTCAGAGATGTTTAGATGACTATAAAAGAGGTCACATGTTACATGTTCCTCTGAACATACTTAGCTGTTAGATTTATTTAATTACTATAGTTTTTTTTTTTTTACAAATTGAAGCATTTAAACTGATATAATAGCCTATATCAATGTAAATACTTCAGTTATTTTTTATATATATAATAGGCTGTTATAATAATATTACATTGTAAACCTAATAAATAATTGATCTCACAAGGGGATTGGTTAAGGATCTTTGCCATAAAAAAAAAAAAAAAAAAAAAAAAAAAAAAAACCTGATACGGTAAATCAATTTTACAATTTAATGCTGCCTGTAGCCAATAAAACAATCTCAGCGTAGCTGCTTAATTTTTTCAGTTTTGGGGGAAATTTGTAATAGTGTTTCTTGGTATAGAAGATTTGTACAGTTAACAGCATTGTAAAAAAATTAATTACATTAAAATGTGCTTAATTTGACTTCTAAATTAACTGCTTTTAAATATATATATATTTATAATAATATATATTGAATATATCACAAAGTTACATCAAGGGTTAAATAAAATAGAAATGGTACATTAAAGTTAAAAGTTATAACTGCATGATGAAACCACTTTGTGTGTGTGTGTGTGCGTGCGTGTGTATGTGTGTGTGTGTGTGTGTGTGTGTGTGCGTGCGTGTGATGGGTAGGTTTAGGGGTAGGGGCAGTCTCTCTCTGTGTGTGTGTGTGTGTGTGTGTGTGTGTGTGTGTGTGTGTGTGTGTGTGTGTGTGTGTGTGTGTGTGTGTGTGTGTGTGTGTGTGTGTGTGTGTGTGTGTTGGGTAGGTTTAGGGGTAGGGGAAGTCTGTGTGTGTGTGTATGTGTGTGTGTGTGTGTGTGTGTGTGTGTGTGTGTGTGTGTGTGTGTGTGTGTGTGTGTGTGTGTGTGTGTGTGTGTGTGTGTGTGTGTGTGTGTGTGTGTGTGTGTGTGTGTGTGTGATAGGTAGGTTTAGGGGTAGGGGCTGTGGGGGATAGAAAATACAGTTTGTACAGTATAAAAACCATTACGCCTATGGAAAACATGGAAACACTGTGTGTGTGTGTGTGTGTGTGTGTGTGTGTGTGTGTGTGTGTGTGTGTGTGTGTGTGTGTGTGTGTGTGTGTGTGTGTGTGTGTGTGTGTGTGTATGCTGTACAGGTCTGGTATAAATGTGCTCAGGTGACCAAAATGTCTGTCCAATAGAGAAAAAGTTTTGCTCAGCAAAAAAAGAATTTAGAGGGAACACTGCATGGAAGTCTAGAGCTCAATTCAACAGACAAACACAGCTTGCACACACCTTCCACTGACAAGAAGTATTGCAACAACACGATTCATCAGAAGTAGGGCAGCAAGCACACACACACACACACACACACACACACACACACACACACACACACACACACACACACACACACACACACACGGAGAGTGACCTACCAGCTTGAACTTCAGACCCAGTAATGCTTTTTAACTTCCCTAAACAGCGACAGGCCTTTGAATCAGAGCATTATACAGCAAACTGGTCCTTGATCAGCCTTACTCCATGTGCTGAAACACAACTGAGTGGAGGGAACGACTCTTAACTCAAGAAAAAACTGAGTCATTCCACAGCATGCCCATGCTCGTCCCGAACCCTCCACATGACCATTACAAGCCAATTGCAACCACCAGCGATGAACAAAAGTCACCGTTTAAGAACTATTATACAGGTCCTTCTCAAAAAATTAGCATATTGTGATAAAGTTCATTATTTTCCATAATGTAATGATAAAAATTAAACTTTCATATATTTTAGATTCATTGCACACCAACTGAAATATTTCAGGTCTTTTATTGTTTTAATACTGATGATATTGGCATACAGCTCATGAAAACCCCAAAATCCTGTCTGAAATATTGAAATATTTTTGGTGTGCAATGAATCTAAAATATATGAAAGTTTAATTTTTATCATTACATTATGGAAAATAATGAACTTTATCACAATATGCTAATTTTTTGAGAAGGACCTGTATATAGGTGACATTTTATTTCACATTTCAATAATAGCTACTGTTTCTGGAAATGACCTGTATATGCTGCTGCTATAAATGATGAGTTAGAGATGTTATCTTTCTTTACTATAAATCATTTAGTCACAAAACTGTTCTCTCTAGCAAATAAGCATGTTTCAAGCGTATGGCTGTTTGATAGCTGTATATGAACTTATTGTACATTTAAAAAAATAGATGAACTGTTAATAAATGAAATTATATCATCATATGACTTTTTGGCATTTTTTTTCATGTACAACATGATAGCGTGATATATCGTGGATGATTTTCTTGCAATATATCGTCTGTCACAGAATCGCTGGTATTGTGATACATCGTTATCGTGGACAAAATATTGTGATAGTATCGTATCATGAGTTATCCTGCGATTCCCATACCTACTATTTACTACCAGAAATAAAATGCAATGCTCATTAAGGGCCCTATCTTGCACCCAGCGCAATTGACTTTGTACACCGACACATGTGTCATTCCTATTTTGCACCCGCGCAAGGCGCGCTTTTCCCTCCACAGAAGCACGTCGCTAAACTAGTGAATGAACTTGCGCTCCCTGGGCGGTTCAGCGCAAAAAAGGAGGCGTGTTCCGGCGCAAACAATCCCTGGAGCTATTTTGCTGTTCCATTAAACAATTGCGCCACTGACCAGACAAAACCTAGTCTAAAGTCAGTGGCGCGTTGCCCGTTGTTCATTATGCTATTTTAAGGGAGCATGACCATAATGTATTGCGTGCACAACGCGCATACACTTTGCTCATGTAATCTACACAGATGCAACAGTTATTTTTGCAAATCATAAATTGTTACGTTAAAAATATTAACACATGGGATGACGGAAATCATTGTGGTGTGCCACGAAGATGTGAAAAAATAGGCATAAATCTAGCTTACAAATTATTCAGGGTAATTGTAGTAATTAAGGATCAGACCTGTTTGCCCAATAGTGGCAAGACATATATGAATATAAGGACATCGGACAAATTGGTTTGTCCTTCAAGAACCAGGAGGGGGGAAAAAATCGACTGAAAAACTGAAAAAACTGTTTAACCGACGCTATTTTGGGTGGGTTTCTCCCATCCCCATACAACACAACTTCTCTGTCTTTCACTGCTCTACAAGAACATCAGTCTCCTCGGCTGTGAACCGCTCCTGGCGTGCGCCTGGTAAATACGCCAGAATAATAGCGACCCATAATGGACCTTGCGCAGCTGCTTTTAAAGGGAATGTTGGATGACGCTCTGATTGGTTTATTCACGTTACGCCCAAACCACACCTATGAATAATGAAGCTACTTCAGACCAACCCATTTTAGATTTGCGCCGGGCGCAAGAGCCATTTATCCCGCGGAAAATAGCAACAGCGCCAAGACCCGCCCACAAAGTTACTTGCGCGTCGCACTTTGACACTTGCGTTTCAGATCGTTAAAATAGGGCCCTCAAACTGAATGATGCAAAATGCATTTTCAATTGAATGCTGAAGTGTGCATAAGCCCCGTACACCTCATGTTTGCGTTTCATCGCTCATTGGTCTCCTGAAGATGAGACTCTCATGAGTAGATCAGCCGCCGGTTCATTATCACAAAACAAACTCCAACAGGCTGATCAGATCAATCTCTCCGTCACCCTAAAGGGGTTATTTTGCCGTAACGTCCCTCTGACTGTGCATTATCCTGCACACTACTACTTCTTACCAAATAAATAAATAAATGGACAATATTGATTTGAGTTAAAACTATTCTATTATGCTAGAAGAAAGAAACCGCAGAGTGATATGAGATACATTAAAACTTGCACAGCTATGTAGAACATCAATCAATTAGGCAGTTTAACGTCATTATACAAAAATACACACATACACAATCAGGCATAACATTATGACCAGGTGAAGTGAATAACTCTGATTCTCTCTTCATATATTAGGCAGCAAGTGAACATTTTGTCCTCAAGGTTGATGTGTTAGAAGCAGGAAAAATGGTCAAGCGTAAGGATTTGAGCGAGTTTGACGAGGGCCAGATTGTGATGGCTGGACGACTGGCTCAGAGCATCTCCTAAACTGCAGCTCTTGTGGGCTGTTCCCGGTCTGCAGTGGTCAGTGTCTATCAAAAGTGCTCCAAGAGGAACAGTGGAGAACCGGCCACAGGGTCATGGGTGGCCAAGGCTCATTGATGCACGTGGGGAGCGAAGGCTGGCCCGTGTGGTCCGATCAAACAGACGAGCTACTGGAGCTCAGATTATAGTTTGTTGTGTATGGGGCGGCATAACCACAGACCAGTCAAGGTGCCCATGCTGACCCCTGTCCACAAATTCCCCAGATCTCAATCCAATCGAGCATCTGTGGGATGAGCTGAACAAACAAGCCCGATCCATGGAGGCCTCACCTCACAACTTACAGGACTTAAAGGATCTGCTGCTAACATCTTGGTGCCAGATACCACAGCACTCCTTCAGGGGTCTAGTGGGGTCAGGGCTGATTTGGCAGCAAAAGGAGGATCAACACAGTATTAGGTCAAAGTTATGCCTAATCAGTGTATATCAATATAATAATAACAGTCCTTTTGATTTTAAATCTTAGTATCTTTATTTATTCTTTGTTTTATCTGCAGATGTTATTGCACAAAGTTGCAGCATTATATCTGAGGTGATTTTATCTTGTTAAATCTAGATTAAATGTGGTTTAGATGTCAAAGGTCAGAGTTTGAGGGGTTTTATCTCACTTACTTACATACTGTGTGTAACAGAAACTGATGAGTTTGTTTCGCAAGTGCACCTCTGCCCGTTTCTCGTCTTCCTGTCTCTTTGAAGCATGTAGGTGGGCGGCTCGGCAGATAAAAATGACAATGACACGAAGATGCACAGGTTTGATCATCTCAGAGCAAGCACAGAGAGCTCACAAACAGCACAAAGTGAAGACTACCCGATGAGAAATAACATTTGGCTGACCAACATCAACAGAGTGGCCTCTGGCTAGTCGACTCGTCCGTAGTAACTCTGTGATATGGTTTGACTTTGAAGACTTTAAGTACAAGGTCATTTTTACAGTCAATCAAACATGCAGTCACACTTGAATTAATGCACCTCAAATAACCCTTGGCAACAGCGTGGGGGGGGGGGGGATCGCTCTTGATACTGGTCAGGAAAGAGCTATCAAACACACACACACACACACACACACACACACACGTTTGTTTCACTATATTAGTGAGGACATTACATAGACTTCCATTGATTTTATATCAGGTTAATGATACACACAAAAAATTGGGTTGTTTAAACTCAATGTTGGGTCAAATATGGGCCAACCCAGCTATTGGGTTGTTTTAATCCTGCGGTTGGGTTAAATATTTGCTTAAGACAACTCAATCGCTGGATTAAAACAACCCAATTGCTGGGTTAGTCCATATTTGACCCAACATTGGGTTGTTTTTTGACCAGAGTGTAATTTCTATCCCCTATCCCAGAAACATGTGCAAAACAACAGATTTAAATAAAAACTTTTTCCGCCGATTTATACGCCTTTTTAACAAGTGGGGACCAGTCAAATGTCCTCACTAGTGTGTTGTTTTCATATTTTACTATATAAGTAAGGACATTTGTGCCCTCTCAAGTATTGCGAAACAAGGAACACGCACACACACACACACATGTTGGTCTATGTGGTTTACAGGGACTCTCCATAGGCGTAATGGATTTCATACTGTACAAACTGTATTTCCTATCCCCTTACACTGCCCCAGCCCCTAAACCTACCCATCACAGGAAACATTCTGCATTTTTACTTTCTCAAAAAAACATCATTTAGTATGTTTTTAAGGCCATTTGAATTATGAGGACATTTGATATGTCCTCATAAACCACATTTATAGAGTAATACCAGTGTAATACCCATGTAGTTATACAAATTTGTGTCCTCATAAACCACATAAACAGGCTCACACACACACACACACACACACACACACACAGCCCCTAAACCTAACCATCACACACACACACACACACACACACACACACACACACACACACACACACACAAACCCCTAAACCTACCCATCACAGGAAACATTCTCCTCCTTTATGATTTATAAGCCTTTTGAAAAGTGGGGACCGCTGACTGGTTCCAACAATATAAGTGATCTCAGGTTTTACTATCCTTATGGGGACATTTGGTTTCCACAATGTAATATAAACAAGGACAACACACACACACGCCTGTGCCTCCAGGAGACACTACCATGCTGCATCTCTTTGACACACAGGAAGTCCAAATTAAGGAAGTGCTTTGAGTTTGAATCTAGTGAGCTGCCTTCATGCAATATGACTAAAATGGCACACACTACACAAAAAAAATCCTCCTGTGATGCACACAGGAGATTCGACTCACAACTGATCCGGAGTTTGGCATTATCATGTTTGGTATGGCATTATCAAGCTTATGACGAAATACTCTAAGCATAAAAACACAGCATACTCAAACGTTGGGTAAAATAGTCTAAAGTGATGCATAACAGTTTATATTAGATCTATTTTAGTGATACATTTTAGTACTGAATGTTTTATGTTTACAAATCAACCTATCTCACTTTGACTAAATGTTTAATGAGCTTATTAATTTAAATGATGCTGCCTTTGTCATTGCTATGATGCCTTTGCTTTGCCTTTTAAGATGCTGCCTAAGTAAGCACTAGACTTTACACCCCAATGAGCCTTAGCAGTAACGGCAAACATGCCAATTCTGTCCAGATCAGCACATCAAATCACAGATGTGTGAATTCAACGCAAACTTTGTTCTAAAAAAATAATCCTTTTATGTCATGTGACCACAAAATGAAATGTTTTTTTTTAATGTCGACAACGACACTAAACGCCAATCCTAAGTTTAAGAGTAAGTAAGCGGATAACATCAACGTTCAGGGAATGTAACCATGGCAACTCTCTCTCTGAACGTTTGCTTAAGAGGTATTCAGATGTGTGTTATATAATTAATATAGTTCAATTAATATAACCACATTTGTTTTATAGTTATTTATTATACTAAACACCATTAGGAGGTAATGTTTAAATGTTAATTGAATTAAAATAATTACTGTGTGCCAAACAAACAATATAATCCTTATTTTCAGTGAATAAAGATTACAGTGAATTAAGATTACTCCCAAGAAAACATGGGGAAAAAATATTGCATAACCACCAAATAGGTTGAGAAGGTCTTGTGTGTTAACCGGGAAACCCACCCTGCGTCCCAATTCACATGCTATCCATCCTAAATACTATTCGAAAATAGAATTAGTATGTCTCAAATCGTAGTATGTTGAAAAGAGTATGCCAAAGATTCCCGGATGGTTTACTATTTCAGGTCAGAATTCGACGTGCGGATCGATGGGCACTCTAACAGCTGATATTACCCACAACCCATTGCGAGTTAGACGAGGATTCGATTAGGACTACAAACGCGGATAAAAAGCGTTAAAAAACTACAAACATGACGGATGTGCGAGTCAGACGGTTAAGTAGAGAAGTTTAGATAAAGGGGTTTGAGTGACCAACTATCACTATTTAACCTGACGAAAAGATATTTATTCAGTGTTGTCCACATTATATTTCACCTGCAGCCGCATTGTGAACTTTTGTAATGACACGTTTGGTCATTAACTTTTAAATGCATCATTATATTAATTTGAAATGTGGTGAATCTGATGATGATTGACAGGGTTAAACGTGATGGGATGCACATAACTAAGCAACAGAGTCCATTAAAGATGACGAAGTAGTCCCGAAGCTTGCATACTTTTTTTTGGTAAAGGACGTTTGTATTAGTCTTCACACGAGCGCTTTGTAAACACAGAGCCGGTACTTCTGCCTACGTCTAGCGTGACCTTTCCGACATGATTGCACGATCACTGGCATGCGCAAGATAAATAATTATTATAATAATTTGTTACCATTATATTCTTTACTGGGTCTGCAAGGCACTTTACATATAATAGGGGGGAATCTCCTCAACCACCACCATTGTGCAGCACCACATATTGCACCAGAACGCTCACCACACACCAGAAGATTGGTGGAGAGGAGACCGAGTGATGAAGCCAATCATTATAAGGGGATGATTAGGAGGCCATGATGGACAGGGGCCGATGGGCAAATTTGGCCAGGATGCCGGGGTTACACCCCAACTCTTTATCGAAGGACATCCTGGGATTTTTAACGACCGCAGAGAGTCAGGACCTCAGTTTAACGTCTCATCCGAAGGACGGTGCTGGTTATGGTGTCCCACTATACTGGGGCTTTAGGACCCACTCAGACCACAGGGTGAGCGCCCCCTGCTGGCCTCACTAAGACCTCTTCTACCTAGTTTTCCCAGTTGGTCTCCCATCCAGGTACTGACCAGGCTCAGCCCTGCTTATCTTCAGTGGGAAACCAGTCTTGGGCTACAGGCTGATATGGCTGCTGGCTAATATAAACAATGAGCAATTTAGGTTAAAAAAAGTATATAATGTTATTTTTTTGTGAAAATGATTGACTTTCGTTTCACTAGATAAGACCCTATTCCTCGTCTGGGATCATGGAGAGCCCTTTGAACTTGTCACGATCCCAGCTCTGGGTCTTTTGTTTAGTATGGACTTTTATGTTGAAGTGCCTTCTGTTTTCAATGTTTCTATGTTCTCTTCCTGTTTGGTTTCTGTCTCTCCTTGTTGTCATATCAGTTGTTATGGTTACCTTCATTGTACACACCTGCAGTCTATCTACTCATTGTGTTGTGTATTTAAGGTCTTGGTTTTCATGTAAGGTTTGCGAGTCGTTAATTGTAAGTCTGGATGTTCTGACCTGCGTTTACTGTTCTTTGGTATGGATCGTGTTTGTTTTCTAATTCTGATGTCCCTGTACTTTTCTGAGGAGTCTTGGAATTAAAGGTGTGCGTGCAAATGGATTCTCTCTCAGCTCCTTTTCTCAGTGATCCGTGACAGAACTGCATTGATGGACCATCAAAGTCCATAATATAGAGATAAATCATTTAACGGTTTCTTCAAAAAACATAATTTCTTTTTGACTGAAGAAAGAAAAACATGAACATCTGAGATGGGGGTGAGTGAAATATCAGGAAATTTTCATTTTGAAGTGAACTAATCCTTTAATGGATTAGCAAGTCCCAAAACAAAACATGATTTAAGCTAATTTACTGACTTTGGTATTTAAATGATTAAGCAAGTCTCAAAACAAGCCCTAAAGTATATCCAAATACCTGCATCTGTGCGAGGTAAATAAATTAAAATAAATAATAAAACGATTTGATATTCAACAAATGAAGCAAATAATCTGCCTGTAAGGACCGCATGCAAAAACCTGCCCCAGTACAAGGATGGGAATAAAGCAAATCAACAAATTAAAAATGTTTAAAGAAATAAAACAAAATTGCATTTAAAAATACCAGTGCAAAGACAGGAATTAAATAACGATAAAAATAAAGCAATCAAATTGTGCTCTTTCTCCAAAGGAGCGACCCTGTGACCCTGACCCAGAAGATGCGTAAACCCAATCAGATCAGAGATGTTGGTAAGTGCTGCCGTGTGTAAAATGCATCAGGTGGACCTTGAACAAACTCTCCGAGGCTGAGGCTTTTTGAGCCGTGGAATAACCCCCACTTCAAAAGAAAGCTGCCATGAGCCGCTTATATTAAAGTAACAGTAAGCCAGTTTTACATTGAGAGATTACAGTTAGCCAAGCACTGAACTCACCCTTGACCCACTAATACAAATCTGCACACCCAGGTGAGGGAATATGAATCAGCGATCAGCGGGAGGTAGAAGGGAGACCGCCTTAATTACATTTCAAAATGAAAAACGCATTACAAAATTGATCTGGACAAATCCCATCTTGTAGAACCTAGAATGGGATTATAAAGGGAAGAGATGACTGGAGCGGCCGAAGAATGAGTTTCAGAAAAAGATTTGTGATGTTTGACTAAAGCACAGCACCCCCAGAAGAGTCCATCAATACCTGACAGAGGAGTTTGAGTGTTTTACGGTGGGCCTTTACTTCAGGACACACACGGACCAATGGTTCGCTGAGAAGACCCCATTCCTCGGCTGGGACCGCGCAGAGCCTCTCTGAAGCCCTTCCTTTTGTAGCGACTGGGGCGAATCAGACACATATTCGCCGGTTACGTATAACAAACGTATAACAAATGCTTTGTGCTTAGTAACAGACCAACAAAACAGGCAAATATCCTGGACAGATAAGACGTTTTAAGGCCCATAAGAATGTGGCCACATGAAAAGTCCTGAGTTAAAGACACAAAGCTTGTAAAACACACGCTTTTGCCTCCAGCTATAAACAAACCATCTATAAATGAACATGTACCCCAGGACATTGTAAGTACACATATAACTGTCTTGTAAAATGTCCCTTGTATGTTATTTCGTTCATGCATGTCTTATAAACAACTTACATCTTACCTCATGTCATGTCACTTATCAGATTATTGCTCGCTTTGTGACTTACACTTTCATGTATGCCACGTCCTCGTAGGAGGCAACGTGCGTTTGTTGCATTAAAGGGGTGGTTCTGTGTTTCTTTCTAGGCTTGGTTGTGTTTATGGGGTGCAGTATAACATGTCTTAATACTTCTTCTTTTTTTTTAAAGCCGTATTTTTCTTCTATTCTCCCTTTATTCCACACCGCTGTCTCCACTGTCCTTTGAAACGGCTCGTTTGCTTCCTGCTTCTATGAAGCCCCTCCCTCTGAAAAACGCAATGGTCTTAGATTGGTCAGATGGCCAAATGTAGTTTCCTGTATTTTTATTGGCTGAAGTGCCAAGCACAGGTTGTCCTGGAAACGCCCTCACCATTACGGGCAGAAGTCACGTCTGCGGAGACTAGCGAGGGTTTATGATGTCACCAACCCAGGAAGAAGCTCGCTGTAGTCCAAACCGGCCGTTTTTGTAGGCAATAAACTGCCGTAACTTTAAAAGACAATATCTCCATTTGCATTGAACTATTAGCGCTGTAAGTTTGCAGATACTGTTTATGCTCAAGCAGCAACATTACACACTAACTAAAGTTAAAAAAGTGACATTACATGCAAACACACCTTTAATATTTCCCCTCAGAGCTAATTCGATACACTTTGAAACTTCATTGATTTGGACTGTCAACATTTTGGCTGCCATTGAAGTCCATTATGTTAAGAAAAATCCTGGAATGTTTTCCTCAACAACAACAAAAAAAGTAATTTCTTTTCACCTGAACAAAGAAAGACATGAACATCTTAGATGAGATGGTGGTGAGTAAAATATCAGGACTTTTTCATTTTAAAGTGAACTTAGCTTTTATTTCTATTCATGTTAAGTTTAGTTTCATTTTCAATCATTTCATTATGTGCTTTTGTCATTTTATTATTATTCTTATTATTCAAAATGGCATTTAGGTTTTAATTTAATGTATTATATTTTTTCTTTATTTTTATTTCAGTTTTAGTTTTCAACTAAGTTTTATATTTTATGCAGGCAGCTTTATTTCTATTAAAAGAGATGTTTCTAATAGTTTTAGTCAGCAATAATAACACTGTTTGCAGATGTTACTTAACATAAAAAGTAACAAAAACATTCAGAAATTTCGTTCAGTTGAACAAAAAATATATATATTTAGAAGAATGTTTCAAATGTGTTCTTCATCTTCTTTTGCGTTTCATAGAAGATTTAGTTAATTTTATATCATACAAAAATTAAAACGTGCATGTATTTTTACTTTATTTTTGTAATGGTAATTATAAATGCATGTCCATTTTGGTTAAATCTATTTCAACATAGCATTTTACGGTTTAAAATCATGAAGTTCCCAAATCCCTCTTTGGCATATTTGTGAAATATTATGATTGAATAATGGCAATAATATCAAAAAGATAACATTATGTATAAGAAAGAAAGAAAAACTGGTCAAAAACATAAAACATTTCTTTTTTCCTTCTTTTTTCTCATTTATTTTATAACATAGGCCTACAGTTTTAATTTTAAAACTTACAGACTTATTTAATAACATACAGAAAGCACAACATGCAAGTATTTTTTATGGTAATTATATATGCACGTCTATTTTGATTAAATCACCATTTCAACAGCACGCCCCATATTTGTTAAATATTATGATTGAATAATGGCAATAATATTTCATGGTTACATTCTGTTCATTAGGCTATTGGACATTTTAATAGAAATAAATAAGTATAAAACCTTTTACTTCCTTGCACCAACATCTAAATTTTAAACATATGAATTAAATTACATGAGGAACAACTGGCTTGCAGCAAAATGCCATAATTAAAGCAGCTTAAAATCAATCCATCTGTGACCTATTTGTTAAGTATCATATTTGAAGAATGGCAATAATATAACACCATGTATTTAATGGTTACATTATGTGTACTTTTGGACATTTTACAATTTCATTTAAATCAATAAACATATGAATAAATAAATCATGCACTTTTACTCCCATGCACTAACATCTAAATTAGCTCCAGTATAAACAAGAATATTTGGTTTGCTGCATAATGCCAGACTGTTATGAAGGAACCCCATCGTGCTTCTTTAAGGCTCCTCGAGTTGTTCCCAAATGCCACATGCATATTATATCACCCACAAGCCTCGTCATGGCGCCTCGGCACTTTTATAACTGTGACAGACTTCACATGGCGGTAAAACAGCAGATGCCACAAAGCCGCCTCTCACTAACTCCCGTCTGCACGTAAAATTCAGCAGCTGCTTTCTTTTATTTGACTGCTTCATTTGTCTAACAACCAGTCAGCCAAGTTTGCTCACGTTCTGGCGCTTTGCCACTTTCCACCGCTATAAAATCAAGAAGCAGACATCCAAATGGCTATTAATATTCGCCGCTGTATAAAACCCCGTGACCGTTTACAATGGCACTGTATTAACAACCCAATTCATCACTGTTCACCTCCACACCTTCACGGAGACGCTGTTTACGGGCCGCTCAGTGATCACTGCTCAGAGGAGAAGACTTTATACAAGGAATAGTTCAGCCAGAAAAATCTGCCATTTACTCACTCTTACTCCAAAACCAAACAACAGGTCACAGTGAGCACAACCCCCCAAAAAATACATGATAAAAAATACTTTACACCAGGCGTTCCAGGGACCCCTATAGAGCATCGTAGTTTGTTTTTGTCCCATTCATTTTTTCTATGGGGGTTTCAAAAAAGTTAAAAAGAGTTATAGCCATGAACTAACCAGGATCACAACACTACAAACCATGGGCGTCGGAACCATTGCACTTTTTAAGACCCATGATATTGGACCCACTCACTTTTATCGTCTCTAATTCAGCACATGTCTGTTTATATTGACTACCCCTTAACCTAAAAACTTATTAAGAAACTTATTATTAAACACATGTTAAAAGCTTTATTTCCCCTTTTCTAATATTTTCTCTTTTTTATTGAAAATAAATACCTTTCCGATCTGATATGTGATGGGGAAAGGGAGTAGAGCGAGTGTGGCAAAAGCCGGATTCGAACCTCTGATTGATTTGCGTCAAAACTTGATGCCATGCATCTTACCCCTACTCTATAGCCACAGTAACAAAATCAGTGATTTCTGTAATTTTATCTGGTCCAATCAATCGTTTAGTAAACGATACTTTTTCTGTCTGGACACGGTGCATTAAAAACATGCAACTTGTTCATTATCATTAGCTGTGAAACTGTTGATTTCTATGATGAATAAAGCCTTTTTATTAGACTATTGGTATTGACTGGTTTGAGGTCTTTTTTGGTATAGGAAAGGGAAAATCTACACAAAAAAAAATTGGGGGGGCAGAACCCCCAGAACCCCCGCAAAACAATTGCCCCACCTTTAATACTTTTCCCCAGCCGCTACTGACCACCCACTTTTTATTTGCTTCCGACGCCCATGCTACAAACTCTGATTGAAGCAAAAAAAGGTACAGGAAACGATGGAGAAACTCACTTACAAAAGCTGATTGATATAAAAACAAATAATGTTTATGTTTATTGCTAATATAAAAATATACAACATAGATAGTTATATAGTTATATATATATATATATATATATATATATATATATATATATATATATATATATATATATATATATATATATATATACACCACAGGCATTACATTATGACCACTGACAGATGAAGGGACTAACACTGGCTAACTCCTGTTAGAGGGTGGGATATATTAGGCAGCAAGTGAACATTTTGTCCTCAAAGTTGATGTGTTAGAAGCAGGAAAAATGGTCAAGCATAAGGATTTGAGTGAGTTTGACGAGGGCCAGATTGTGCTGGTTAGACGACTGGGTCAGAGCATCTCCTAAACTGCAGCTCTTGTGGGCTGTTCCCGGTCTGCAGTGGTCAGTGTCTATCAAAAGTGCTCCAAGAGGAACAGAGGAGAACCGGCCACATGGTCATGGGCGGCCAAGGCTCATTGATGCACGTGGGGAGCGAAGGCTGGCCCGTGTGGTCCGATCAAACAGACGAGCTACTGGAGCTCAAACTGCTCCAGAAGTTAATGCTGGTTCTGATAGAAAGGTGTCAGAATACACAGAGCATCTCAGTTTGTTGTGTATGGGGCCATGCTGACCCCTGACCCCGCCGAAAGCCCCAACAGTGGCACGTGAGCAAATGTGCAGAAGCAAATACCATCGATTAACAACTTCGCAGCTCACAGTTATCATTAAAAATCAATTTCCCTGTGAAGAAATCACATGAGTTTTTACTTCCAGAACCAGACAGTTGCACTCCCTATAGGGAGAAAAAATAAATGATATACTCTACAAAATGTATTTTTAGTGTCCTTAATGTTAACATGTGCACTTAAAATATTTAATTTAATATGTTTATATTTGTTATAACAACATTACAATTAAATAATTCATGCAAATCAACACAGAGAAAAGTGTGTCAAAATCTTTGCACCTTTTTTACTCCTAAAAGGTGCATATTAGTAGCCTGACAAGCCAGACCCACATCAAGATGTTTGGTCTGGAAACTCTCCATTGACGGCTCAATCCGAGGGGCGGATAAACGGTTGTCTTTCAAACTCCCTCTGCACGCGATAGGATAGCGCTACACCAACCAGAGCAACGACGGTGAAGCAGAGCTCGCTGACTGATTAAACATTCGCCGTATCCGGTCGGCTAAACTCCGAACACATCTTGCCTTTTTAAGAATGACTTCAGTGCCGTTCTTTGTTCTTTTCTCAGAGAAAAGCTTAACTCCAAGTCTTCCGGAGGCGCGGGCAGAGCTGATTCGAAAGACCGCCGCCGTTCGCCAGTTTCTGTGTTTACTAGAAGCACGCAAACGCAACTCGGCCGTCGTCATTATGGCCCCGCCCGCTGACTCTATACACGATGTGATTGGGCCGTCCAGATTCTGAGGAATACAGCTCAGATAGGAATTGAGAGTTCCTAGACGACACTTGCGGGCAAATTAAATTTGCTGCCGCTAGGGTGCGTCTAGATTTCTAGGCTAGCATATTAGTACCTTGGAGTACAAATGCATACTATGAACCCTTTTGTGGTAAAAATGGTACAAAGCTGTCTTTTTAAGAGTACAAGTGACAAGTTGTTGTATCCCTAAAGGTACAATTTTGACTGTTTTTGTTTCTGACAATTGTTTCTCTGTGTGAAATAAATAACGTGAAGTGTTTTAAACTAATCCAGGAAGGTAGAAAATCTTCACCGTGTCAAGTTAAAGGCATGAACAATTAAGATGAAATTCAGCAGAAGCCCAGGCTCTTCTTCATCTTCGAACGTCATTGGTCTGGCAGAGAAATGTGATGGAATATGAAAACAATTCAACACAGAGCCTATAAACACGAGTAGCCTACATGCAGCGCTCGGCAAGCAGCGGCCGCAGTGCCATTTTCTTCCGCCAGAATCCTTTGAATGACAGGGCATTAACATAAAATTAGCATAAACAAATGAGCGTAATGCGACGGCCACGGAATTACTCTGGCAGACGGGAATGAGAAATGCGTGCTCATAAAGCATTCCCTTTCAGCTGAGTTTGGATGTTTCAAGGACTGTTTTGGAAACAACGCCATGCTTGTCGCCGAACAACGCACTAATCAACGAGGTGTGTGGCCCGGGACATCTTAATGATCTCTCTGTCTGACACACACACACACACTGGCCGAGGCATGCAGGAAATACAAACACCCCTCTGCAGTCATCCGAAATCTCTTCACTTGTCAACTCTTCTTCCTGGTCTTTTATTAAAGCCCTTTGCCCCTCTGTCCAGCCTTAAAATATTAATAACTGGAGAAGGACTGAGCGCAGGGGTGGTGAAGAGGGAGAGGTGGCTTTTCATTGAGATTGACAGGGCGGCGTTATCAGCGCGGAGCACCTGCGCGGGGGTCAGGGCCGAAAAGCGGAGCGCAACCAAAGCACATCCCGGCAGTCATCGCTGCTGTAATTGCTTCCATTGACCCTCCTCTGATCGTTTTAGGAATCTCTGACAGACCCGTCACGTGTTACTTGGAGCGGGTTCAGATGACATGCTAATCTCCACAGGGATCACATGCAGATCCTTTTCAAACAGCTGCATTTAAAGGGTTAGTTCACCCAAAAATCAAAATTATGTCATTAATGACTCACCCTAATGTTGTTCCAGACCCGTAAGACCATCCTCAAATAAAGATTCAAACGGTCATGAATCAGCGAATTGATTCATGATTCGGATCGCCATTGTCACGTGATTTCAGCAGTTTGACACGCGATCTGAATCATGAATCAATACACTGATTCATAACCGTTTGAATCTTTATTTGAGGATTGAACACAAACCCAGAAGAGAAGGCAATGCTGAATAAAGTCGTAGTTTTTGTTATTTTTGGACCAAAATGTATTTTCGATGCTTCAAGAGACTCTGATTAACCCACTGATGTCTCATATGGACTACTCTGATGATGTTTTTATTCCCTTTCTGGACATGGACAGTATAGTGTGCATACACTTGCATACGCTCTCGGACAAAATATAAAATATCTTAAACTGTGTGTGAAGATGAACGGAGGTCTTAAGGGTGTGGAACGACATTAGGGGGAGTCATTAATGACATCAATTTCATTTTTGGGTGAACTAACCCTTTAATAATAATATCTGTTACAGGTTATAGGTTTATTTGATTTTATTTATAGCTAATTTGTAAAAAAAAAAAAAAAAAAAAGGAAAAAAAAGAAAGAAAAATCAATAAAATACAAATAAACAATAAAATGTTATCAAATAATACAATGTAAATAAAAAATTAACAATTAAATAAAATGTAATAAAAAAACTTAAAAAAAAACTTAAACACTCACCAGCAAAAACTAGTTCTATCAAGACCTTATGAAATATAACCTGATTTTTTTAAGTATTAGTTAGTGTCTGTTAGCTATAAAAATACAATAAAATAAATAATACAACAATAAAATAAACAATAAAATATAATGTTTAAATTATAAAAACATTATACACTCACCAGCAAATTATTTATTATTAGTTCTTTTATTTTATTTATTTAAATATAAATAAAATAAATTATACAACGCAAAAAGCTAGTTCCTTCAAGACCTCATGAAATATAAACAGATTTTTAGGTATTAGTCATTTTATTTAATTTAATAATACTAATAAATGATATTCAATTTCAAATTCAAAAAAATTCAATAAAATAAATAAAACACAATAAAATAAGCCTACACCCTACCAGCAAAACTAGATCCTTTTAGACCTTGTGAGATATAAACTGATTTTTGGTATTAGTTAATGTCTGTTACGTATAATAAAAAAAAGAGAGATTTCCTACTGTACACACAATCTGTTTGCTCAATAAAAAAATAAACTTAAGTGGTTTAAAATTATCAAAATTAACACGCCAACTGTCAATACACCAGTCCCCTAATCTGAGCTATCTCTCTCTCTCTCTCTCTCTCTCTCTCTCTCTCTCTCTCTCTCTCTCTCTCTCTCTCTCTCTCTCTCTCTCTCTCTCTCTCTCTCTCTCTCTCTCTCTCTCTCTCAAAATACACCAATGAGCCAAACAGCCTAATATGCTATTGGTCCTCCACGTTTTGCCAAAGCATCCCACAGATGCTCGATTGGATTGAGATCTGGGGAATATGGAGGCCAAGGCAACACCTTGAACTCTCATCATGTTCCTTAAATCATTCCTGAACAGTGTGTGAAGTGTGGCAGGGCGCATTATCCTGCTGAAAGAGGACACTTCCAGAGGGAACACCAGTGTCAGTAAGGGATGAACCTGGTCTGACACAATGTTGTGTGACACGTGTCAAATTTATGTCCATATGAATGGCTGATTTCCCAGCAGAACATTCCCCAGAGCGTCACGCTGCCAAGGCCCAGTTCCAGCACTCGCGTGCCCATTGAAACACTTCCCATGCAGTGCACAGGGGTCACGTGTGACACATTACTCCCATTACCATCTTGTGCCACACACTCAAAAAAATAAACTGTTGAACAAACATAATTAAATTAAAGAAAGCTTTTGCACACAATTGTATTATGCTTTTCCAACTAAATCGAATTGGATTGAAATAATTTGTCGTAATCTTGTTGTATGAACTTAAAATCAATTAGTTAAAACTACAAAAATAAATCATGTCATTCCAACTAGATAAAGTAGGTTAAAAAGGGGTAGAATTGAAAAAATAAATCATGTCATTCCAACTAGATAAAGTAGGTTAAAAAGGGGTAGAATTGATGACCGTATTTAGCAAAAAAAACAACACAACAACTTTCAAATGTCAAATATAACCTCAAACGTTAACAGGTCTTTCCCTTCACTAAAAACACAAACAGCACTTAACTTTAACATTTACTCTCCTGATCCATCCCTGTGCAAAGCATGCTGGGAACTAGAAATACACTGCCTAGTTCATGTAGTACCAGCTAGGGTTGGGTACCGAAACCCGGTGCTAATATAGCACTGGTACCTATACAACCGGTTTGTACCAGACCGAATCAGAACGCAGATTTCGGTTCCTCATTTCGGTGCCATCAAACGTGCTTTAGTGCTTTGGCTGGAGCTGAGACACACACTCGTCACATATCACAACGATTCAGTGTTTTCAACCACATCATGTTTAGTTTAGGATTTCAGACATTTAAGTGCACATGAGTAGCAGCAAAAACCCGTCGATGTGGAAGTGGCAATAACAATCCTTTCTGACAGTTATAATTTGACTGTTTTATTCATATCAGACACACATTATATCAGTTACCATATAGTTTACTCCATTCTTCTCCGAGTTCACCGGTCACTTACTTTCATGTATTTTGTGAGATGAGGACGAATTTACGTACAAATTCCACTGTCGTTTTGTGGCTCTTTTTAAAAAAAGTATCAGTTTAGGGACCGTCTAGGCACCGGTACCGTTTTAAATGAACCGGTTTGGCACCGGAATCGGGAAAAAAAACTAAACGATAGACCCTAGACAAATGGTGTAGGGTTAACTTAACCTTTTAAAAATTCTAGTTCATTTAACGTAATAAAATTGAGTAAAATGGCAATTGTGTAAAAAACTAAAGATTTGTGTTGTTTCAGCTTCAGTTCTTATTTTATTTAAATAAACTGAGCAAACAGCTAGATGGTCATAATGTTTTGGTTCATATATTTTTTCCCCTCAAAGTGGGACCACCCACAAGTCTGTTCGCTAACTCAAGTACACAAACACAGGCGCAAACTTGCAGAAAGGGAGGCTAAACACACAAGCTGTGCAAATGAAAGATGTCCTGCTGTTTTTTGTAGCACTGGGTGGAAAACAGAGCCAGAAAAACACACATTTGCTGTTCCTCGCACATGATGAGCAGGTGCCGATAGTCAGCACACATATATGGAGAGACGGCTCCCTGCAGAGAACACTGGGAGGGTTTTCAGGTGCACACCATTAGATTACAGGCCAAAAGCAGACGGGACGCTGGGATATCACAGCGGGAGAGCAGCATGCTCGGCTTTGCTCAGGCTGGCTGAGGCTACACTGTAACAAAAAAAGTTACAGCCTAAAATGTTTAAGTACAATCGACTTGGATGTTTAAGTTATTCCAACTTAAATTATGTTAAACTGACTTGCATCTGCAAAATGAGTTGCATCTGGTATAACTTATTTTGATGAGTTTAAACAGTGTAAAAACACAACTTATTGAACATATTTTTTTTTACAGTGAACTATCTGTGTCTTGTTTGAAACAGATCCAGGAGCGGGCTAGTGCACAGTAAAAAAAAAAATATTGTTAGTTTAACCTAAATAAGAAAGTAACCTGGTTGCCTTAAAACTTTTAGTTTATTGAAATAAGAAATTTGAGTTGATACAATGAAAAAAAATGGTTTAATATGTAGAAACTCAAAATACTATTATCTGAACCACATAAAAAATTTGATAAATCATGAAAATAGCACAATTTGGCGTCATCACAAATAAAACACACACAATTACCCAATATGCTTACAAAATATTTAAAAATATTTGAATAAAGGTTGTCGATTCTCAGAAAATGTTTATTGTATTAACTCAAATTTTTCATTTCAATGAACTCAAAATTTTAAGGCAACCAGATAACTTCCTATTGAAATATTTTTTACAGTGTGTAAACCATAGACCGTAAAAAAATATAAACGACTCGACATCATCCGTTTACGCTTGACATAGTTTTGGAACACACCAGCTTATTCATAACTTTAAGGCTAACACAGTCATACTAAAAGCTAAAAAACTTAGATTTCCACTTCAGTGGACCTTTAACTATGACAAAATTTGCGTTTAGGAGATATAAGCATTCAAAATTTACAGTCTCCCACTTCCTTTAAAACAAATCTCAGATTTTGGTGACATCATCGCAGACTTCACTTTCTCGTCAAATCTTCTGTCCAATGTTCTGGCCTTTAAAGCTTTCAGGCGGCCTGCACGGCGCTGACATCTTGGGACCGAGTCTGCGCGGTAGAGATTTCGGGACCGGAGTTGAGAGCAGGAAGTAGAGCAGGAAGTACAGTCGCGATATCAAAAGCCCACCCAGACTCTCACAGATGCAGAACAATTCATTATGTTAGTGTGAAATAAAGCTAAAGCTAAAGCTCCAATCTGCTCCCAAAAATCCCGTTTTCGAGAAGATGTCGATCTCAGCTGTCAATCATGACGCCACACCCCCCGTTTTTATAGCGTCAGATAACTAACTAAAACTAAACTTATTTTAAAAACGAACACTTGAAATGAAATCATCGTGATGATAACTGCCATTAATGACATAAACTAACTTTGGGGAAAAATATTTGAGTTTGAGTAATTTTATTGTTTAGTTTGTCTCGCGTCCATTAGAAAACCCAGAGGGGTGGCTATACTGGGACCGGTCACCGGGGGGCGATCGAGGCGCAAAAGCTTCAGTAAATGAGAGGGAGACTGCAGGCTTGGTGTAAACGTGCGAATGTCTCGCTCCAGATCCGCCTTTGTTTCATCTGTGTGTCTTTGATCTGCGCTTCTCTCCGGATTAAAGATTGCTCTCGCCTTCAGGCCGCAGAAGAGAATTGACGTTGCTCTTAAATCTGCCGTCATGGCGATATCATTTTCTAACATGGTGATGAAGTGAGATGGCAGAGAAACGTATGGATTCTGACAGGTCACGTCTCTGGAAGATCAGATGTTTTGCGTTCTTGCTGCTCTGAGCAGATCAGATCTGGTCCACATGTACAGTGGCATGAGCGAGTGATGTGAACTTCAGAGAGCTTTGGGATGGTGTTAGTGACTGCTAATGCTCAAAGTGATGCCACCACGCCATATGTGAGCTGCTTTCTGCATTGACGGCTTTGATAAAGAGATTTATGTCATCGCTCGACAACAATCACGGGGAGAACTGCATGTGAAGTTTATCTAAGAAGCACTGAAAATCCGCTGAGATGCAAAAGATAATGAAATTGGGAATCACGCAATAAAAAGTTACATGTTTAATTCATCTAAAGTTTAATTCATCCACAGCTTTGTCAACTAACTTTCCTAATTTTGGCTACTTTAGTTTAATTTCCCATTTCTTTACTCTAGAAATTCTTCATAGACTCCTAAAAACTTCAAATAAAAAGCAAACATAAATCAATAAATGTAATAAATAAATCATATTGCTGTTCTTAAAGTGTTGTAATTCTTTATAGCCTTCTAAAAACTCGAAAAACAAGAATAAATAAATAAATCCTATTGTTGTACTTGTCTTATTTTCCAGTTAAAATTATGCCATAAAAGGTTTCATTCCTTTAATCGCACTTAATTCATCCACCGCTTGTAAGATCTAGAAATTCTTTATAACCTTTTGGAAAAATTATATCAAAAAGTAAGTAAATAAATAAATAAATACATAAATAAATAAATAAAGCCAACAGATAAAACATAGTTAAATAAATATAATGAACAGATATTATCCAATTTATATCTTAAAATACTTAAAACATGATTGACTTGATAGCAGTAAAGACTTTTTTCCCTTAGATTGTGTATTGAAAACACATGGATTTTAACTGCCTGGCAGATTTTATGACCTGTTTTAAGTACAAGCAATTTAAAAACTACTGAAAAGAGAGTTACACTCAAGATGCAATCTGAAAACAAATCTTAATATCTTAGTCTCTTTTGCTTAGAGCAAATTCATCTTGGGCAAGTCAAAAAAGGCTAATTAAAAACTCATTAAGAAGTCCTTGTTTTGCAGTGCACTCGTGCACTTTTAAATGAGCGTGTACTTAAGATTACACTTTTTTAAATATCAAGGGTTTTGAGTATGATATGAATTAATGTAATAAATATCTGGTTCAGTCATGAAACTCTAGATGGCACAGACTGATAGGTCCTTTTAAATTTGTCAAAGTATGTACTGAAATTTTAGAAATGTGACCATTCCAGCGTTACCCTGTAGCATTTTAAGCGCTGCACTGCAAAAAATGCTCTTCTTAATTAGTATTGTTTTCTTGTTTCCAGTCCAAATATCCAAATCTTCTTAAATCAAGATGCATTTACTAGATAAGTAAAATGATACAATATATTTTTTCTTGTTTTCTGGGGGAAAATATCAAAATGAAGAGAGTTTTTGCTTAAAAGTCCACTGAAATCAAAACATTTTTTTTTTAACTTTTAGTATGACTGTGTTAGCATTAAAGTTATGAATAAGCTGGTATGTTCCAAAACTATGACAAAATTTGCATTTAGGAGATATAAGCTTTTAAAATGTACAGTCTCCCACTTCCGTTAAAACAAATCTCAGATTTTGGTGACATCATCGCAGACTTCACTTTCTCGTCAAATCTTCTGTCCAATGAGAATGCGCTCTAGAATCTAAAGCCCGCCCCCTACACTGCTGAAGCTGAAATCGGTCAGTTAACACACATTTACTCATTTCTACATGGTGAAAGGCACATAGCACACTAAATATGTGACAGGAAACGATTCAGTGTAAATATGCTTCCATTTGAGGCGAATAAAGTCTGTTTTCACGTTAGTTTCACGCACCGCAGCCGCGCACACACCCCAACGGCTCTGGTCTAAATTTAGACTACAGACACGAGAGCGCAGCGTGGGTCATACGCGCGAGTCTGCGGAGACAACAAACATATCGACCCATTTGAATTCTGCACAGAATGCTGCATTTGAAAGCGATATGGAGGAGATAATGATGAGAAACAGTGTTAGAGGAAACTGCTGGCTTTACCAAACAGAGAAAGGTCCGCTCTTGCGCTCTAGTCAAACTATATATTAAAGAAACGCTATTGGCTGTTTCAAAAAAGGGGAGGAGCTGCTAACAGCTGAAGCCGTTTCAGGGGAAATTACGTCAACTGATTGAATAATGTGGCGCGTTTCAAGGCTCTTCAGTGGACCTTTAAAACAGGCAAAATGATCTGCCAATGAGGTGAGGAAAATGATCTTATTTCTGTTTGGGACAGAAAGAAAAGAAACAGGATTTCAACCAGAAACAAGATTATTTTTCTCACCCCTTTGGCAGATCCTTTTGCTTGTTTTAAGTAAAAACTCACTTCATTTTGATTTGATTTTCAACAAAACAAGAAAAATATCTTATGTTGTTTTACTTATCTAGTAAATGCATCTTGATTTAAGAATATTTAGATATTTGGACTGGAAACAAGAAAAAAATACTAAATAAGAAGAGCTTTTTAAGCGCTGTTGAACGGATTCATAAGCACCACTGAATGGCCATCCTGTTCATGAGGTTAACATGTCTGTCTGTGATTGGCTTAAATAATGAACTGTTCAACAACATGTTGTAAATAGACGTCTTACACAAATATACACAGTAGCGCTTGACAGCAAGCGTCTATCAGCGGATATTTTAGTGATTCGCTGTTCAAACGCTCTGGTGCGCAAGCGCTCCGTGACGAGTGCTGATCATTGTAGCCAATCACAGACATATATGTTGAGTGTGTGAACACAATGGCCAATCAGAGGTGTTCAAGAATTCGTTCAACAGAGCTCAAATGGAAAATGCTGGTATGCTGACATTAAAATTACAATTTAAATTTTACATTAAAATTCACATAAACATTAAAATTTAAATTGTGTCACATTAAAATTTCAGAACCAACTTGGTACCAAAGTCGGTACTTTTGACAACACTAGGTCCTTTACATACAATCACATCATTACCACATGACACAAGATGATTGGCCTCTGCTGATCTGGCAGCCAATAGCTTTGTTTCCATCCAAAGTTGCGAATTTCACTTATGGGCAAAATTGCAATATCGCATAAAAAGTTTGTGAATAAAGTCGAAGAGAACATAATCGTCACTTCCTGATAAACTGCTGCTAAAAAATTACTAAGAAACATAGGAGAAGCCACCATATATAATCATTTATGTATATAATATATTATTTGCGTCTCAGAGCGTGCAGATGAAACGCAATAAACGTGTTTGTGGTGTGGCAAGCAGCGGGGCGAGGGACCGCGAGAGCAGGCCGGTGATTAATGTTAACGAGTGCCAGCTGCGTGGCAGACCGGTCTCGTCTCGCGGCCATGTGACGGGAGCATAAAAGGAGGAACGAAGGCAGCGGAAGACGAGAGAGGACCAGGCCTGGAATTTATGTTTAGTTTTGTTTATGTGTTTGTGGGCAGTCGTCCGTGAGGGGCTGCCCACGTTTTATTTTGTGTGTGTTTGCGGGCAGTCGTCCGTGAGGGGCTGTCCGCGGTTTTACTTTCATTTTGTTTCTTTACTTTAAATAAATGTTTGTTGAACGTTCGCCGGTTCCCGCCTCCTTCCTTCCCATCTACGAACTGTATTACAGTGTTGTCTTGCTTTTGGAGGCAGATGCTGCTGTTTGGGAACGCAGTGTAAAGCAGGGAAATATACTGAGAATCTCTGACGACAGACTTCTGCTGAATGACCAAAACAGCATTTCAAACGCTTTGTAACAAGATTTTCCCGCTGGTTAGTTTTATTTTTCTGGTGTGCATAAATTTTTTTTATGCGCATCGAGGAATTTATTCTGTAAATTCATTTCCACCGTAGTTTATGCGCATGTTATCGTATTGGATAAAATAATGTATCCAACTCAGACGAGTGCATACGTTTTTATGCACATTTTTAGCATTTATGCGCATCTTGGCGTTTCCATTCAGCAGTTTTTAATGCGATATCCCAAAATGCGCATAAAAATAGGTGGATGGAAACACAGCTAATGATATCGCTTGCTCAACATTTAAAAAGTCTGGGTCAGTGTTTGCTATATAAGAGCTATCCGAGTTCCCCTCCACCTTCCCAGCTTCACCTGCTTAGATCAGCTACGGATTTATGTATGTCTATTTATGCAGCAGCAGCAGATCTTACACGCTCACATCAGCACGTGTATATCTGTTAACAGTAGCAAAGTCAATACTTGCTCTACATATTGCCATATTTAATAACATGCTAAAACTATTCAAAGAGTTGTCAATTGAAATTATTTTTATATATAATACTGTATAACAAACAGTAGCTAAATATCAATACATGATATCTACTCAGATAAATAGCTTACTTTGACACTGAAACAAGTATTACTCAGATGCTTTGGGTAAACGGTGAAAGCTGCTTTCTATTTGTGCAAGACTTTTTTTTAAATGAGGCAACAAAATGGTGCTAAGATTAGCTATAAACTACCCAACTGCTGAGACTCAGAAGATCCAGGACCATCTGGAACACACTGACCCCTGGCACGGGGAATGGGAATGAATCCACAGCAACCAGGACTCATCCCTCCAATCCGATGCACCGAAACACTTCACATATGACTATGACACATCAAGCAATACAACAGACACAAATACTTACAAAGACTCTTACAGCTTGAGAAGCAAATGAGGCACCACAAAACGATTCACTCTGAAATGAGAATGCTTCAATAATAAAGACTAGTGTTGTCAAAAATATCGATATTTCGATATATATCGATACTGGAATATCTGAAAAGATACGATTCTCAGTTTTTATAGTATCGATACCAGCTCCTCCCTCCTCCCTGACCGAAAGCGAGTTGACACACACCGGCATATTCTAACTCAGCCCAGTTAACCTCTGAGCATGGCGAACGCGCGTTCTGCTGGACTTTTTCCTCATGACAGTGTGTTAGTGTTAGTGTGTGATCGGTCTGAATTTCGCGCGGGATTGCACATCAATTAATTCTACTAATCCCCGCAGATTTCGTGCTCACATCTGAAGCACACACACATAGCCTACCATAATAAAGCTCATAGGTGTCGCTAGGCCCTTTTTAGGGGGGCTTCAGCCCCCCTAAATTTATGCCTCAGCCCCCCTAAAAAATATGTGATTAACCTTTAAAACATTTGAAACTGGCGGCAGGCTTCGGCTTCGTCCCGTTTTTTAAGCAGAGGTGTGTGTGTGTGTGTGTGTGTGTGTGTGTGTGTGTGTGTGTGTGTGTGTGTGTGTGTGTGTGTGTGTGTGTGTGTGTGTGTGTGTGTGTGTGTGTGTGTGTGTGTGTGTGTGTGTGTGTGTGTGTGTGTGTGAATCTGAGCGTCATTGGTCTGTCACCGCTCGTCAATGTCAAAATATTTAATAAAACCAATCAAATCAGAGTAGGCAGGCTTTATGGTCACACAGAAACTGCTGAGGCTGAGCGCAAATTTTAGCAGAGCAACTCGACGTCAAGTAAGATAAATGCAGCTAAATTAAACATTCATGTTTGACAGCTTCTGCTTTAAGTCAGAAATCTTAATCAAAAGAAAAAAATATTTAGGCAAATGAATAAACTTGTTGTGTCTAATTTCTAGACATTTTTAACTGGAAATATGCCAATGTGATTCATAATGTAGGCCTTAACGAACAGAAAATATTAACAAAGCCATTTTCATCAGATTAGTCGTAAGTTTAATAATGAATGTGTATATATTGTAAATTAATATTATTCTATTTGTAACATTCAGTAAATTAAAAAAAAACATCAGCTTTTTCAGCCTGTATTGGGCATAAGATTAGTAGCCTAATGAATGTTCATACTGTGATTTTAATAAACTTAAAACTTTGATAAACAGTAAATTAACGTGTCTAAGAAAATTATTCATGAAACATAAATATCTATGTTAATATGTAAACACTTTATTCACTGACAAAAACGGAAAAAAACAGTCAAAGCTCAGCGTTATGAAGAGACAGGGCAAGATAAAAACAGAGAAAACGAGAGATGTGGACATAAGAAAGACAAATAATTTACTGCCCAGTGACATGGTTTTCAAGCTATTGTTATCAAATTTTTTGGCCTTCAGAACATCATAAAATGCTCATATGTAGATCATAGAAATCAATATTTTCTCGGGGGACCATGTTAGAACCCCCTAACATTTAACATTTGGGATTTTGGTTATTATAAACCTGCCTACATTATTGGGTATGATAATAGCATGTACAGTATGGCCATGCATTAAGGTATTAATATTTGCTTTATAAGTAATGATAAACAGCCAATATCTTCTGGGTATGCATGTTTGTAAGCTATTAGTTAATAGCGCAATTTGGACCCTAAACTAAATAGTGTTACCATTTTTTCTACAGACCTACCCTCACTGGGGGCTGAGCCCCCCTAAAATAAAAATCCTAGAAACGCCCCTGATAAAGCCGCCTCTGACATGATACAAGTGCAAACATTTGCTTCTTTTTCCAGCTTATTATTGGTCAAATACACTCGAAGAATTATCAGTGCACATCTGGAAGAGTATTAACGTAAACACAGTCGCAAACAGTTCAGGAAGAACGAGTAACAGGAACAGTGTTTAGGAACCATGCGTCCGTTAGTCTTAAAGAGACCGCAGTCATTTGTTATTCAAACTACAAAAAGACAAACGATCAACTGCTCTTGACTGATCAACTTAATAGTTTCATCTGTACGCTATTGAATTTTTTACAAAGAACATTATCCAATGTTGTTTTAAATGTAATTACTATGCATTTTTTTTATTCAGTTTCTTATCTGAATGTTAGACCTACCTGAAAAAATAAAGCAGTCTATTTAATTTGTATCTTCTATTCTATTGCATTTATTTGTGCTATTGTTTGTAATCTGTTTATTTGTTCTTATTTTATTACTTTTTACTCGTCTCTTTAAATTCATTTTACCATTCGAAATCAAGCTTTCTCGTGCTGTGTGTAAGCTATTGCAACACAATTACCCCGTTGTAAAAAATACATTGAGATAATTTTAATAGTAATTGATCAATTGATCAATAATTGTTCAAATCAAAACGATGCCCAACCCTAAGGAACATGTTGGCCACATGAATTTTTAGTAAAAAATAACAATGAATAATAACAAGTTCTGTTGTCATATTAAGCATCTTATCTTTTTTTTTTTTACTGTGGTATCAATTTAGTATCGATATATCGATATATTAGTCTGGTATCGTATCGAAGTCATAATTTTGGTATCGTGGCAACATTAATAAAGACATGCATTTAATCATTCTGAATGTAAAGGCCATGTGACCAATCAGAGCAGAGTAGACCAATCACAACAGACTGAGCCTTCTGACCAATCAGAGCGGATTATGCTCTCTGGAGGGAGGGGTTTAGAGAAGTCCTTTATTGAACCGTTTCAGACCATGTAAGAAAAGAGGTGATGCTGCAATGTTTATTATGATGTTTTTTTTTTACTTTAGATGCATGTAAATCTAGTGTATGAGACTTTTGAAGCCGTATAATAAAAGGGGCACTTTAATATAAATAAATGCAACAAATAAATATATAGATTTGTACACATAAATGCATAAATAAATACATACATAGATGCATACTGCAAAATATCCAGTTTCATATCTGGTAAATCTTCAGCTTACTCACTATTTGCACACAGCGAAAGCGTACTTTTAGACCATAACCATTTCTCACTGTGGATAAATTGCTGTATGAACATTTAATAGCTTTTATAACTAGTTTTTATACTTTTCAACGTGTCTTCTTGCGAAAGCTTCTCTGCTCCCATGAGCACCGTGCATCAAGACAATCAAATTAAGAGGCGGGTTTATGAAGACTAAGTGATAAAAATATTCTTTCATTATCTGGTGGTGCGCTCCTTCTGAGTGTGAATGGAAATAAAGCAGCGCTTGATTAGCCAGTGCGGCGGCGCTGCGACAGCGATGACATGTTCAGCAGTCCAGCGGACAGTAGATAATTACTTTCTTCTGACAGGCAACTTGTAGCTCAGCTATTAGTTTGCCTCTCAAAGTGCTTCTTAAATCAGGTACATAAAGTGCTATAAGATATGAGAAGTCTTATCTGCATTGGCTGAATGCCTTTGCTCATTTCTCTCTCTCTCTCTCTCTCTCTCTCTCTCTCTCTCTCTCTCTCTCTCTCTCTCTCTCTCTCTCCCCCCCCCCCCCCCCCCCCACACACAATGTGCAATATGCAGTTTCATCAAGTTCATTTTATTTGCCTCATTATGTTTTCCACAATGTCTCTGATTGAATCGTGTCAATAATGCACTAAACTGGTGGATCGCTGGTCAGTTCTGACAGGGTCATGGACAACAGGGATAAAAATAATGCTAAATTATTAAAAAAAAGTAAAAGAGGATTTACAAGCTAAACTACAACACGATTTTTAATCAATTTAAAGACTAAAATTGATCAAATTGATTTTAATGTCATTTTAATAATGTTGCATGCGCTTAGGCAGTTCATTGTCATATTACAATCTTTCCATGTTTGATTTTCACGTATAGTTTTATTTAATTTGACACATTAAACTATTCTGAAGCCAATTTGTAACAATTTAGCATTCTGAAACCCAATGTGAGTCCTGAAGCAAAACTGGTTTTGACCCGCCTGGTACTCCAGGGTGCACAGTAAACAGCATTATTAAAGGGGTGATGAATTGAGAAATCATATATATAAGTTCATTGTGATATAAGAATATCCTGTAGAGGCCCAGAAAAAGAGAGCGCTCAAATATAAATATTGATCAATGATGTAATAGAACGGGGAAACACCGCCTCAACAGATAAATATGTACGCCGGCTTCTGTTGCCCCGCCCACTGACTCGTGGAGCTAAACGGATCGCATTAATGAGCAATGAACACACAGAAGATAGCAAGATAATCGTTTGTAAACAAGACACAGGTCAACACTGGATTTGCAGACATATTGAGATTAAAACACAATGCTGTGCTTCTATATTGGATCCGACAGGAATGTTGCCGCACACTTATGTGAGTAAAACGTCTTTTTATATGTGATAAAATCGTATTGATCGTATTGATTATATGTATGTGTCTAAAAGAACATACCTTAGCATGCTGCCATAGGCTGGAGAATACTTTATTTGTTGGTTAATTGTGATTCAGGATCAGACTCGGACATGTAATTTAACGTTATGGGCCCGGGCTCGCAAAGCCCAACATCCCGGGGCTGTGTGTTTTCCAGACGGGCTACCAAAACGTAAGTACGTCGGCAGACCGGTGAAACTTAATTAGTGAAATAATATTCATTTCTTGATGTGTAAGAAATGAATAATCATATTCAGTATCGGCAAACTGATACTGTTACTGTGTACTGTTTACTCTCGTCACTTGATATTTGAAGGGTGGGTTCGCGCTTATAACCACCGATCAGACGAGCAAAGTAATAAAAAAATAATATTCCAATCAATCACGGGTGGATGAGAAATGATTGTGTTTGTTTTTTAAAGACGTTTACGAGCCCTGTGGTTGAGAGAATCATTCTGGTTGCTGCTTTCAAAACAACCCCTCCCTCATGTAAACTGAACTGAGAAGGGGAACAGAAGCTCATTAAATATGCAAATATTATCCAATCCTAGCCGTGGACTTTACTTCGAAGTCTCCAGTGCGTCACGCCCATCAAGACAGCCTCAAAACCGGTGTAGAAAATAGCCTATTACTTATTAGATATGATGTATTTTAATGTAAAAGCCACACGAATGCCATTAGTTGACCTCAGACAACAGTATAAAAAAAAAGCCAGTTCATGACACCTTTAAAACAAAAAAGCCACTGGAATATTAAAAAATGAAATAGATTAAAAATTACATAATTGTACATAATTTCCTCATGCAGTGATAAAGAGGCATGTTCTGCATTGGTAAGCGAAAGCTGTGAGTTCAAAAACATGGAGATCGGCATCACTATCCATCTGATCCATCTCCATTATGAAGCAAAAGCAAACATGTCCGACTGGAATCTTTTGATCTCCAGATAAGCCACTATATATAGACAGCAGTCTCTTGAGTAAACTCAGACCGCAGAGTAGCAGAGCCCATATACTCCAAAAACCCCGCTGCAGGTTCACCAGTTTGCTTTTTTACACAGTGAATAAACAAAGCCTATTTCTGGAGTTTCTTGAGAATAGTCCTATGGGTCATTCATCGTACACTAGACAAAATATTAAGCTTCATATTTGATGCAAAACATGAAATATGCATTGGTTGGTCTAAGGCTGGAAAAAACTAGCAGATGCCGAAATTTTAATGAGAGGAAAGGAAATGTTAACACTTTTTTTAAGGTGATGTAGTTATATATATAGTACTTATTTGAGTAAGTACAGAGTAATGTTAATTAACTACATGTACTTACTTTAGAGTTTCAATCAGGGATGATTACTTGTAGTTATGCATAAGTTATTTTTATTACTGTAGTAAGTAAATGTATCATGTAACTACATCGCTTTATAATAAACTGCTACCCATTAATTAAATACATAGTGCTGATGTAAGTTTGACTGGATGTTGTCATAGGTGTTGCTTACTGGTTGAAATATTAGAAGAACAATAAATATTGATTTGAGGATAGGGGTTGATATGATGCATCTTTCTTGATGGCATTTTCTTTTCCTCTTGCCTCCGTACAGAGGTAATCAAGGAAACACTAAATTGAAGTTGTTCCAAAAGGGCCCTACTCACAAAGAGTTTCATTTTGAAATTATAATTACCTTTATTGAAATGTAACTATTTTTGTTCTAAAAAAACCAATATAATATATTTTGATTATTTTTTTAGAATTTTGAAGGGATTTTATGATGCTGTGCAATATTTATAACATCTTTGTAAGTTAATTTCACCATTAAAAATTATTATTTTTTAAATATATTTAATTATATAATTATTTTTTTATTAAAGCACTATTCCATGTTAAAATAGAGACAAGGCATTTAAAATCCAACTTTTGAAAGTAGAAAAAAACTACAACATATGTAATGTCATGGTATAACCACTAGATGCCTGAATACTTCTGTTATTTTTAAGTTTTAAAATATAGTTTTTAGTATATAGAATTTTATTTATATATATATATATATATATATATATATATATATATATATATATATATATATATATATATATATATATATATATAATATAAATATAAGTTTTTAGTTATAAATTCTCTAGTCGTTTTTAGACATAAATACTTATTTTTATGGGGGTTTTTTTATTTACACATAAACATTCCCAAGGACTACTTTTTGTCAAAATTAGACGATTTTTGTTTTTATTATTATTATTATTATTTATTTATTTATTTTTTGAAATGTTGATTTAAAGTGTCAATTTTTGCATTTATTTTACTAGAGTCAAACTTGAACACAGAGGAGAAAATTGCAACACTTAATATCAAAATGTAACAAAAATGAACAGGTGTTTTATCACAGTTTAATAAATCTGGGTCTGATCTGATTTCATCATATTTAAGAGTTTTAGCAAAATTTCACCATATTGTTACAGCCACACCATTTCATTTGTGTGTGCATAATTGTGTGTGTGTGTGTGTGTGTGTGTGTGTGTGTGTGTGTGTGTGTGTGTGTGTGTGTGTGTGTGTGTGTGTGTGTGTGTGTGTGTGTGTGTGTGTGTGTGTGTGTGTGTGTGTGTGTTTTGTACTCTTGTGGACAAAGTGGAAGCAATTGCGAACAACAGCAACCTTACAGTAGGCCACACAAAACCACAGAGCGGGGTCAGCGCATGCTGAGGGTCACAGTGTCAAGAAGTCAGCAACTTTCTGCAGAGTCAATAGCTACAGACCTCCAAACTTCATGTGGCCTTCAGAAGAGCTCAAGATCAGTGTGTAGAGAGCGTCAATAAATGGGTTTCCATGGCTGAGCAGCTCATCCAAGCCTTACATCACCAAGTGCAATGCAAAGCGTGGGATGCAGTGGAGTAAAGCAGCCGCCACTGGACTCTAGAGCAGTGAGACGTGTTCTCTGGAACATTTTAGACAATTTCATACACCCAACTTTGTGGGAACAGTTTAGGTATGGCCCGTTTCTGATCCAACATGACTGCGCACCAGTGCACAAAGCGTCGGTCCATAAAGACATGGATGAGTGAGTTTGGTGTGGAGGAACTTGACTGGCCTGCACAGAGTCCTGAGCTCAACCCGATAGATCACCTTTGGGATGAATTAGAGCGGAGACTGAGAGCCAGGCCCTCTCGTCCAACATCAGTGTCTGACCTCACAAATGCGCTTCTAGAGGAATGGTGAAAATCCCCATAAACACACTCCTAAACCTTGTGGAAACCCTTCCCAGAAGAGTTGAAGCTGTTACAGCAGCAAAGGGTGGGCCGACTCCATATTAAACCCTACGGATTAAGAATGGGATGGCATTAAAGTTCATGTGCAAGTAAAGGCAGGCGTCACAAAACTTTTAGCGTATTTAGTGTACAATATAGTGTATGTGTGTGTTGGGGGGTGTATTTAGCACTTCAGAGCTGTTCAGAGCGTTTAAATGCAGTGACTGCCACGGATTTCAAATGGCTACAGATATTTTTTGTGTAAGGCCAGTTTGCCCTGTTATAGAGCAAAGAAACAATTTGCTAGAAGAAAAAAATGGCAATAAATCCATTTGTTTGCAAAAATATCCGCAATCGGAATTGTCCATGAAAAATCCTGATCAGTGTCTCACTATTGACCATGATATGACTAAATATCTTGTTAATTTTCTTGCCTTTATATAAATAATCAAGTTATACAATAATTCAAGTTGAAGTGCCTAAGCTTGCAATTCATATTCGTATGGTAGAGCATAACAAAAATAACCGTGGTATTATTTTTATCTTTATATGCGAGATGCCATGCAGTCCACCTGTCCGTTCCGACTTCTTGCCCTCCGGCAAGATCAAATCCAGAGAGAGCAATCAGGAAGTGTTTCCGTCTGCCCATTGCTCGTCCTGCTCTCTTATTCATGCAGGTGATGTAGGACTCGAACAGGAATACTAAAGTGTAAAGCTACAGGCAAGTGAGGAAATGATGCTCAAATGAAACCCGAAGGATCTGCTCAGAATTTCAAAAACTCCTTCTCGCTCTCATTAAGCATCTTCGGCTAATGTCCTGCTTCCTGGAGCTTGGCGGTATGAAGAGGATTAGAACTGATTCACTCAAACGAACATTTTGAACTGATTCCCAGAAATGAATCAAACAGGCTGGAGGAATCTAGGGTGGAAGAGTCTTGCTCAAGGGCACAATGATGACAGCTCAACATTCCTCTTCAGGATTTAAAGCCACAACCTCTCGGTTAATAGCCTTGATCTTTAACCACTAGGCCACACCAGCCCTGTGTCTGCAGTGGGAAAATAAATGTAATGAGGGTCGTGAGTCTCTCAGGGGGCAAATAAACATGACATACTGTACACAAACAGTACTGCCCAGGTGCTTTGTTCAGTGAAGATGAAGGCCTGCCGTGATAAACTCTGTGTGATTAATGGCATTACATTTATCACAAAAGCTAACAATATACAGTATATCATATTTTATATCATATGTTATATATATATATATATATATATATATATTAGAGATGTCACAATACTCAATATAATATTGAACCGTTCGCTACGGCACTCACGGTTCAATACGCGCTTGTGAATTGCGGGGGGGTTGCATTTAACAAATTTTCCTCTCCGTTTTGAAACATTTCTCTCAGTTTATTCCGGCTCTGTTTGAGTGAGCCTGTGAGTCTACGCGCTGATATAAGCAAATATTCAATCATATGCACTAAGTTGGGGGTGTTTAGCCGCGTTTTAAAAACTAGGCAGTTAAACATTTCATTTGTGTTTTACATGCGCTGAGCGCACGCACCTGTCAAACACTCGTGTTTACTGGACTAAGTCGTCTTACTTCACTAATACTGTCAAATACACACAAGGTTAACATATATAAACACAGTCGGTTATGTCTAAAGTGAAAGTAAAATCGTGTGTGTGTGTGTGTGTGTGTGTGTGTGTGTATGATGAGATGCGAGCAGGTCTTAAAGTGACAGCAGCGCAGTGATTGTGAACACTTGTCCATAAAGGGACAGTTCACCTCTAAAATTATGTTAAAGGGGGGTGAAACACTCAGTTTCAGTCAATCTCATGTCAATTTTGAGTACCTATAGAGTAGTATTGCATCCTTCATATCTCCGAAAAGTCTTTAGTTTTATTATATTTGTAAAAGAAATATGGGCTGTACCGAGTCTTTCCGGAAAAAACCGAGCGGCTGGAGGCGTATCGTGTGGGCGGAGCTAAAGAATGACATATGCGCAAAGCGGTGACGTCCTCAAGCGTGGAGAAACCCATGCTATCGATCTCAGCTAATAGATATGATCCAGAATCTAATTCGGAGGCTGAAATAGAAACAGCAACAGCAGGACGTCCGTCTCTGTGGTAAGTACTGTATTTAGAGGCCTGTCAACATGACATGATTCGGTTTATGGACTATTGTATGCGACCAAACCTTAGTAGGAAGCAAAACGGTTTTGCACGTCAGACTAGTGTAACGTTATAAGTTACATAGAACAGCAATGAAGTCCGTTAGTGCATTTGAATGACGAAGCACGCGATCGTGTCGTTTACTGATGTTTACATACGCGACGATAAGCACAGCACAGACATTTGAAGCAGTTTTACTTACCAGGTGCTTCCAAAGCAGGACCGAACCTTTATCGCTGGGACCGCTCCGTCAAAAACACACTTCTTGGAGTGTGGAGATCCACTTTGCGATGCGACTGAAGCATTTCTGTGTTCAAATCGGTTCAAATGCAGCGCTGCCTTCCCGGAATGCTGTGCTGAAGCGTTGAAGTCGCTTAATGTCAAAGTGGAGGAATGAAGTGGAGCGCGGCGCGGACTATAACCGACATTAGTGTTCACGGACGACTGGATCTGCAGCTGAGAGCAGTTTACTGTTTACAGCGTGCATTTCCTCTCTCGCTCTAGTCGCGCGCGCACCCTACCGGGAGAAGAGCCCGTACGGCCCATACAAGGACCTTCCCATCTTTTAACGTCAAGTAGACCCATACTCGAAAAAAACTCTCCGAAACTTGTGAGAAACCGGAAGGAGTATTTTTGACACAGAAATACTCCATCAAACGTCCAACATTAGCTTTTGAATCTTTGTCTATGTTTAGGATGGGAATCCAAGTCTTTAACAGTGTAAAAAGCTCAGTATGCATGAAACAGCATTTCACCCCCCCTTTAATAAAACAACAAAAGACAAAGAGAAAATCACTCACTGCTCTCGAATAAAGTAATAATACAGTAGCTTTTAATCAATGTATATTGAAGACTATGTAGTTTTATTTATTTTTTAGCTCTGGCATCGTGTGTGAGATTCAATTCTGGCGTTGGTGTAAACTACGCCAGATCGTGTATACCGGAAGTGATGTCTTTATACGTACACAACGCCAGATCATGTATTATTAATCTGACCTGTTGATTGACCTGTTGGATATAGCGTTGTATTAGAGGTAAAAAATGTGAGTTAAAAATCTTTATTTGTGTTCTACTGAAGAAACAAACACACCTACATGTTGGTAAGCAGATAAACATCAAATTTTTTAAATTTTTGGGTGGACTATCCCTTTAAGCTTACAGATATTTTAAATATTAATGGGATTTAATAGATAATATAAGGATCTGAGTTAACATCTAAGGTTTGAAAACTAAATGTGTTTTTTGGTTGTGGGACAACAGTTTGCACCAATTCTGTAGAATGGCCCATATGTCAGATATACTCAAATTTAAAATCTTCTGTGTTGTATAAAAGCACTGTATAAAGTAACAATGATTTGACTTGACTTTTTAACTCAGTACGTTGTTAAACAACTGATGAGGCATAAAATAAGTTTCTGGAGAGTTTTATGAGGATCATCATGTCTCAATGAAAGATCTTTGAAAAGAGCCCAAACTCATGTCTTAAAGTTGGCAAATGCCTTCAGCACATCCGTAGTAGTGTATATCCTGCTTTGTTTTCAGATTTTGTCTGTGAAATAATATCTAATTTCTTTGGTGCAGTCTGCAGAATAGACTGCTGTGACAGAAATGAAATGAGCTGTCAATTTGTGGCAGAATAAAACGTCAATGTTCCAGACTCTATGCAAAATAATCAAACATGTGGCTTGCAAGACAACGTCTGATTTATAGACTAAAGCTGCAGCTCTGAATGATTTTGTGACAGAAATCACCAAGCTGATGATTACAAGAAAAAACAAAAAAACATTCAGTGTTTAGCAAACAACATTCAGGTCCCAGAAGCCCCCATTAGTGCCGCCCATGAACTAAATCCGCAATGACAGGGCCACGACAAATACACACGGACCAGAGACTGAGATCTGCAAAACAACAGCTGAAAGGACCCGAGATGTGAAGAGCCATAGCTGGAGTCTGTAGCTCAGATTGATGTGGAGAGCAGCCTCTTCACTCACCGTCTGCTGGTGGCCGTCATTCACAGCGTAGACGCTGAGTTTGATGAGTGTCCCATTGTAGACAGGCAAGTCAGATGGGAAACTCACTCCAGCGAGGAACCCGGGATCTCTTGCTCCCTGCAGAGAGGAAAAAGAACAGAGGGTGAATGCAACAGGATGATAAATGAACCCACAGTAAACCTGCCGCACTCATTCACTTATTCAGTGGCAGACGGGAATAAAAAAAATGAGACACGTCATGCTGATGATGGCTGGAGTTCAGAGGAGAACGAGACCAGCCAGTGATGTGCTAAACCAGGGGGTTTTAAACTGGGGTGCAAATACTTTACTGTGTAGAAATATGGCCTTGAATGATAAATAAAAAAATAAAATAAAAAAGTTAAAATAAATAAATAAATAAATAATAATAACAAATAAAAATAAAATACACAATTGTAAAATAAATAAATACAAATATAATCATAATAAATAAATAAATGAAATAAAAAATGAAATAAATAAATAATAATAAAAAATAAAAAATAAATATAATAATAATAATAATAAATAAAAATAACAAAATAAATAATTGTAAAATAATAATAACAAATTAAATTTAAAAATTAAATTAAATAATAATTAAAAAATAATAAATAAATAAATAAAATAATTGTAAAATAAATATATAAAATAATAATAAAATAAATAAATCAAAATTAATTAATTAATTAATTAATTAAAAATATTCATATAATTAAAAAATAATAAATAAATTAAAATAATTTTAAATAAATAAATAAATTCTATATTACAAATTAGGGTAAAATCATAAATGTTGATTATTCCCTTGAAATTGTATTTGCAATTATTAATGACTATGATCACAATTTACATTGAATGATGTTTTGAATAGCTTTATATCATTGTTTGAAGCAAATGCATGCTATATTTTTTTAATAAGCCGAAAACATTCTTCCTGAAAACCTTTTATTGATTTTCTATAGCAATAAGCCTAAAATGTAAAATATACGTTGGTAAGAGACCCCCTCCCCAAAAAAAAAATAATAATAATAATAATAGCATGGTATTATAACGTTATACTAAATTATAACGTTAAATAAATATAAAGTTAACACAATGGGGGTAAACACATCTTAAGCACACAGAGTATTGTGCATGAAAATGTTTAGAATAAAAAAAATATATATATATATAATATATTTGTAATTGCGCCTTTGAATGATTTCATAATTTTCAGCATCCGAATATATCAACTATACCATTCCAAGATCAGTAAGATTTATAAATGTTTTTTAAAGGTCCCGTTCTTCGCGATCCCATCTTTCAAACTTTAGTTAGTGTGTAATGTTGCTGTTAGAGCATAAATAATACCTGTAAAATTATAAAGCTCAAAGTTCAATGCCAAGCGAGATATTTTATTTAACAGAAGTTCCCTTTCAAAGCCTGCAGCGAACGGCCGGTTTGGACTACACCGCTGCACTTCCTGCTGTGATGACGTCACTAGAACCGTTTGTTGACTAACCCTCCGCCCACAAGAACACGCAAAATAGGGGGCGTGGTCTCGTTACTCTCCCATGAGGAGAAGAGCGCGCATTAAGCGCTTGCATCTCCCTGTTATGGTAAGAGGCGGGACCTTTCCGGGCAAAGTGCGCTAAGCTGCTGTCCAATCACAACACGGGAAGCGCCGGCCCAATCAGAACTCGTTACGTGTTTCTGAAGGAGGGACTTCAGAGAACAAGGAAATCATCAGGCCGTTTTTAGGACAGAGGAAACAGCGCTGTACAGATAAGTCAATTGTGTGAAAAATACTGTGTTTTTTTACACGCGAAACATGAACTCATGTTATATTGCACACTTTAAACATAATCAAAGCTTCGAAAACACGCAAAGAACAGGACCTTTAAAGTCTCTTGCAGAAAAAAGACAGCATTTATTTGATCAAAATAGCATTAAAACAATATTGTAAAATATAATTACAATTTAAAATTACAGTTCTTATTTGAATATATTGTCAAATGTAATTTATTCCTGTGATCTTATGTTCAGCATCTTTCCTCCAGTCTTCAGTGTCACAGGATCCTTCAGAAATCCCGTGACAAGTCTCATATGATTTGATGCTCAAGAAATATTATTGTGTTCACCGATGTGCTTCTTCATATTTGTGTGGAAACCATGAAACATTAAAAAAAAATGTATTGCTGACCCAAACTTCTGAACAGTAGTGTACACATTAGCTGCCCTTATATTTTTGGATTTGGGCCCTTCATCATTTCTGTGGGTCTGTGGCATCCAAAAGTTCACAAACTGCTGTGCCAACATTTTCCAGTAGATTTGTCAGTTGAATGCCTTAACAACTAATAAATAAACTCAGTAATAATAAGTCAAATCTTATAACCTTCATTAAAGGGATGTAAAATGGTATGTATTTAAAGCACAACATGTCAAGCCACTACACATATCAGAAGAAGCCCATCTTATTAATTGATAAGTCATTTGTTGGATCATCCTCACGCATTCCTAAATCTGAAAGCCCAACCACAGCTGTGCACTCTCAGAGTAAACGCTTCAATGGGGATCTATATCAGAACCCAAGGGCTCTTGCGAACACTATTCTCTAAAAGGTTCTATATAAGGAGAAAAGTCTTCAGTTAATGTATGACACTCATGTTTATGAGCCGTTTCATTCATAAAATCAAAAATGATTGAGAACCAAATGAATTCTCTAAAACTAAATCTATAAATGGACATTTAAAAAGGCACTGCACACATAAACTTACCCCCAGTCGTTCCAACATGTAGGTGTGTTTGTTTCTTCAGTAGAACACAATTGAAGATTTTTAACTCCAGCCGTTGCTGTGTGCCGGTCATATAATGCATGTGAATGGGTAACAACTCTATGAGAGCTAAACATACAAACAAAAGAACATGCTTAGACAACGTGCACACAAACCCTGCTGCTCCTGACGACACACTGATGTCTTAAGACACGAACCGATCGGTTTCTGTGAGAAACACAACAGTATTAGTTATTTTTTTACCTCATATCAGACGAATCTCATCTACACTTTACAAAAAAGGCAAATTTTGAACTTTTGCAGTACAATCGACTTGGATGTTTAAGTTATTTCAACTTAGATTATGTTAAACTGACATTAAAAAATGAGTTGTATAACTTATAAAAAAAGTTTAACATTTCTTAACTTATTTTGATGAGTTAAAACAATGTAAAAACATATGTTGTCATAACTTATAATTTTTTACAGTGTAGTGTTCCCATCCACTATTACTTCCGTCTGATAAGGTCAAACTGGTGCGATTATATATATATATATATATATATATATATATATATATATATATATATATATATATATATATATATATTATGTAGATGCCTCATTCGGCCGATCCGCGCAGGCACTAATGAGGAATATATATATATATATATATATATATATATATATATATATATATATATATATATATATATATAAAATATATATATATATATATATATATATTTTATATATATATAAAAAAAAATTTTTTTAAACGCACCAGCTTGACCTTATCAGACGGAAGTAATAGCAGATGGGAACACTAGATGAGATTCGTCTGGATATGAGGTTTAAAAAAATAACTAATACTGTTGTGTTTCTCACAGAATCCGATCGGTTCGTGTCTTAAGACATCAGTGTGTCGTCAGGAGCAGCAGGGTTTGTGTGCGCGTTGTCTAAGCATGATTTTTTTGTCTGTATGTTTTGCTCTCATAGAGTTGTTACCCATTCACATGCATTATATGACCGGCACACAGCAACGGTTGAGTTAAAAATCTTCATTTGTGTTCTGCTGAAGAAACAAACACACCTACATGTTGGATGCCCTGGGGGTGAGCAGATAAACATCACATTTCAATTTTTGGGTGAACTATCGCTTTAAAATTCTGTTTGGAAGCTTTTCTTTTAATAGAGCGAGAGTTGATGTGGCGGGGCATTTCAGACCTCATGTTGAGATGAAACCCTCACCACATCCAAAGATGCCGGTTTATGTGACGCGTAAGCAGCCGGTCGTCTTCCCACGGCCGATCCCTCGGGCACTTATCATAGCTCACTGATCTCGGAGCGGAAAACTCCCAGTTTACACATGTCGTTCTGGGGCGTCTCTGGACAGCGGCCCCGTGAGACGGTGGGCGGGACAGATAGCAAGGGATGATTGTAAACTCAATCAAACACCCAGAAAAGCAGAAAGTCGAACAGGGTAAAAAGCAGCCCGGCTATTATTCAAGTCAGTGCCGGATCGATGCGGCCACAGTCTATCTGTTTCACATCTGCTTATTGGCTGAGCGGACGCACGCCGCTATCTGAGCCTCTGATCACACACAGGCTAAGTGCCTCCGGTTCTGCAAATGAGCTGAGCAAATGCATCCGGTTAAAGGGAGAATTCACCTACAATATATATTCTGTCATCATTTACTCCAAAAAAGAAAGCAGATGTTTGAGTTTACATATGAGTTTACAATGACCACCGGGGTGACACTCCAAAAAGGACACTCTAAAAAAAATGCTGGGTTAAAAACAACTCAAGTTGGGTTGAAAATGGACAAACCTAGCAATTGGGTTGTTTTGACCCAGTGAATGGTTTGTTTTAACCCAGCAGTTTAATTTGATAAACAGGTTAAATGTTTGCTTAAAACATCCCAATTGCTGGGTTTGTCTATTTTCAACCCAGCCTCAGTTGTTTTTAACCCAGCATTTCATTTTTTAGTGTATTGTCTATAATAACTCATTGACTATATTTCAAATGTTCTAAAGCCACACAACAGCTTTTGTGAAGAACAGACCCAATTTTAGGTTATTCACTGAAAATCTTCTCCAAAAATGTTCCATTCTTCATGTCTGAAGTGGCGCGTCGATGACGGCAAACATGACAAATACTAGAAATCTTCGAGATGGGGATAAAAAAAGTGTTCATTTTAAAGATGCGTTTCTCAGAAAAGCTTTTATACAGCATCAGAAGACATGGGATATAATGGAAGCCCATTTATGCCACATAAAAAAAGGATAATGCTGAGATACTGTCATAATTCTGAGATAAATGTATTTAATAACTTAGTCATCGTTTTTATCTTTAAAATTATGAAATTATGTCATAAATGTGAAAAAAATCTCAATTTCAATGTCTTAATTTAGACTTTTATCTCAATTACAGGCATAAAAAGATATAATTATGCCATATAGTTTTCAACTGTCAAAATTATAAGATAATTTTGACTTATGTAATATCTTTTTATCTCATAAGTCAAATTAAACCGATTTCAACTTTTGTCGTGTGTTTTTTGTCATAATTATGACATTTTAATACTGTTTTGGCCAGTCATAAAAGTTTCAATTATGAGATAAAAAGTAATAATTACGCCTTTATCTCAATTATAAACATGAAAAGTTATAATTGTCATACAATTTTTAATTGTCATCATTATGACACCAACATGTTGACTTACGTAACATCTTTCTTTGTCGTGTTTTTTGTAATAATTTTGACTGTCATAATTGTTTTTATCTTTAGTAGAAATTATGAGATAAATAGAAATAATTATGCCTCAATTACAGGCATAAAAAGTTTATGCCATAAAACGTTTAATTGTCGTCATTATTTTGACGTATGTCAAAAATCTATTTTACTTTTGTCATGTGTTTTTTGTCATAATTTTGGCTTTTTTCACAGTTTTGTCTGTCATAATAGTTTTGTCACAAGTTTAAATTATGAAGTAAAAAGTCATAATTGTAATTTTCTTAAGTTTGTAAAGATGCTTCAAAAAGAAAGTCTTATGGGTTTGGAATGACGTACACAAGTTTTGGATTCCTCTCAAGCAAGCTACACAACACAGGAAAACAGAGTCAAGTGTTTTCTCTCTCTCTCCCTCTCTCTCTCTCACACACACACACACACACACACACACACACTTCTAGGTTTGCACTATTCATCAGTTCAACAGGGTTAGATTAATTAAAGGACCAGCAGGATGTACAGACTCAAAGGTTTCCTCATTTTGTCCTGTAAACGACTCCTGGTCACTAAACAGCACCAAGAGGGCCATTTATGACTATGACTAAGGTTACCAAGCATGCAAACTCATTAAAAAGTACTGCAATAACACACTTACCTCACCTTCCATGCCTAAAAGTTCAGTTAGAGACGAGATAAAGCAAGTAACCAGCACAAATCTGAACCCATACAAGCACAAGGTCAATATCGCCGGCGGTAATAAATCAGCGAAGTGACGCGGGGGAGCACTGAAACCTCACTGCTGCAGTGTGGGTAATGGTCAGTCCTCAGGAATAATGACCCCGCTTCAAAAAGCAGCATTTATTTAGTGTGTGTGGTGAATACGGGGCGGAGGGAGCCATTTAGATGTGTCCCAAAGTGGCCAATTTGTCCAGTAATGTGCCGTCATGCTGGCCAGACTCAGACACACTCATATTTTTACACTAACTGGACGTTTGATGGGAATGCGATGCAAAACCAGACAGGATAAACAGCTGAGCGGTTCGATTTTGGCTAGAAATCAATGTGCACACATAACTCATAACAAAACAAAGATGTTTTATAAAGAGGCAGGACCGTGACGTCAAACCTCACTTACTGATCTCCTCTCCAGCACACACACACACATTTATAGAGTGGGGTTTTCCAGAAGATCAAGAGGTTAAATATGGCTGAATTTTCTCCTTTTCTCTCACACACACACACACACACACACACACACACACACACACACACACACACACACACACACACACACACACACACACACACACACACACACTTCTCGCTTTGCTTTTTTTCCTTCTTCAGTTTCAGTAATTGTAATTTTTACAAGTGTTGAACTTCAATACTTTAAAAAAGTAAATTCATTAATAATATTTCCAGATGTTTCTCCATTGTTTTTCTTTCTCTAACACTAACATTTTCTACTAATTATGGTTCTAAGAGTTTATGTATTTTAAAGCGGTATCGAGGAGATTATGATGAGAAGAGAGTTTGAGGAAACCGCAGCTTTACTGAGCTCAACGAGCTTGTACTGCACTGTAAAAAACTGTAAAGATATGGCTCAATGTTCTGTATAAATGTGAAGGAATTTTCTGTATTGCTTTTTTTTACAGGTGTTTTGCCTGTATTTTGAATTTCACATTGCATTAGTTTGTGTTTTAAGGGTCAACGGAAATTTCCGTAAAATTACTGGATATTGTACTGGCAGAAAATTAATTAAACTTTCTTTATAAACTAAATGCTTTTGGGTATTTTTAAATACGGGATATGTCCCGCCCTGAAATTACGTCAACACACTGAATAATGCTGCACGTTTCGAGGCTCAGTGGGACTTACACTTACTTTAAAGGCGCATGGTCGTCTGTCAGCCATGTATAAAATCATATAATTTGAAGTTCCCTCTTTATGCTTCTCTCTTCTACACACACTCCTTCATGTGCACGCGCACCAACCCCAAACCTCCACCCCCAAATCATTCTTGAGGGTTATTGGCTGGAGCACTGTTTATTATGTTTCGTTGTCCAGACAGCCCAAGTTTGTTTTTGTTGCCGTTTGTGGAGCTTGCGCTGACTACAGAGACCGCTTTTTCAAAAGTGTGTTCAGGGGACAGGCAGCTCGCGGATAGTGAGGAGATGTTTGCTGTATGTGACAAAAAATGTTTGGCCTAAAGAACACGTGACATCGCGTATGGCAACCTTTAACCATCCAGAATAAAAGAAGTATTAATTAATTCAGAAAGTCACCATTTCTCTTTTAAGTGCCCGTATTATTGTCTTGCTATCACCAGACCAAGCTCAGTTTAAGATTGAACATTGGTCTGGGGAGTCTGCTTTGTATTTTCTACTGCACAAGAGGTGTGATAAACGGGCATAGTTCACATAACTTTCACATAACTGTACACAATTGGATAGTCCTTCGACCTACAGACCTCAGACCTATCAGACCACAAGAGGCGTGATCAACGGGCACCGACCCATCGCTTCTCTATCCGTCATTGTGTTAAACCCGCCAATAGCGGTCAGGTGAATAAGCCAGTCTGTGATTGGTTCCTGCAAAAGTGTAACCGAAGCAATAGAAATGAATGCACAGGTTTCCAGACTGAGTTGCCGGGCGAAATCAAATCACCGGCAGAACAGGCTGAGTTTACCCCGTCTACCCATATTATGGTTGTTCAAATATTCCCTTTGGTGCAATGTGTAATGCAGCTGTTTGTGAACGCAAAGTTGCATATAAGTGCACGACAAATAAAGTTATTGTCTCCCAAAAGATTCACAAGACACTTGCTCTTGAAAGACGGGTCAGTCCCCAGTTTAAATAGACCAGCTCGCTCCTCCGAATCCCAGCCTGTCAGTATGAGGAGGAATTTACAGACACTGAATCATTGAAAAATATGATGACGTGCAATGCATATTATGATACTTGATGCATGTAACCCTGGTGTGTGAGACCTCCACAACAAAACAGGCGCACTATAAAACACCAATCAGAAGCGATCCTTCACTGCACTCGCTGTGAAAATGCTGTTGGAGGACGTTTCACAAGAAAATACTATTTCAGTCTTTCTACTACAAAATCCCATTTAATTCAATGCATAACTCGCAGTTTCTTTGGAATTATTTGTGAAATTTGCCAGCAGTTTCTGCAGGAAATTGCCTGAGCGCTGCGCTGACTGACAGGCCGTCTCTCCACAAGATTAGCACAGCAGACAGCAGACGTCGAGTCCACCAGCATCAGCAATCCCACAGCAAGACCTCCACTGGGAAACACGGGAGTTTGCCAGGGTAAGCGACTGCCTATAACTGCCTCCAGCGTGCACACACACACACACACACGCACACACACACACACACACACGCGGTTGGTTTTGTGAAATGTGGGGACATTCCATAGGCGCAATGGTTTGTATAAATCGTATTTTCTATCCCCCTACACAGTCCCTAAATCTACCCATCACAGGAAACATTCTGCATTTTTACATTTAAAAAAAAAACTCCTGTATGATTTATAAGCATTTTGAAAAGTGGGAACATGGGGAAATGTCCTCATATTTCACCCTCTCCTGTAATACATGTGTCATACCCATGTCATTATACACATTTGAGTCCTGATAATCACAGAAAAAAAGCACACACACACAGCCCCTAAACCTACCCATCACAGGAAACATTCTGCATTTTTACTTTCTCAAAAAAACTCCTCCTGTATGATTTATAAGTATTTTGAAAAATGGGGACATGTGTAATAATGTCCTCATAGTTCACCCTCTCCTTGTAATACCCATGCCATTATACACATTTGTGTCCTGATATCACACACACACACACACACACGCTTTACATGAGATTAGATGTGCATTAAGTCGAGAGGCTGGGGAACAGCTGTAGTCTCATTTCAGTCTACACCACCTGTCTATATTAAACAACAAAAGTGGGCCAGCTCTCCTCACAGCGCGCGGCCCACACCTGCAGCTATTTCAGACAACTGCCATTCACTGCAATCCACAACAGACTCTCCCCACGCACAACACAACGTGTCAAGCCAATCTGCCAAAACCGGCGTCACAGTTTCTCCCATTAGAGGAACCTCTGCGGTTTTCATCACCACTTCAGATGAACGCATGTGATTATGAGCCACGTCTCAGAGGAACTGCTAATGTGGGCATGATTATATACAGTTCACATCAATTCATCTGCTACTTACTTACATTACACTGCATAATGCTTCATTTATGAACGCAACACACATGAAGCAAACGAGATGTCTAGATCACAGATCAGCCAAAAAGGTCAATTATGTATTCACTCAAAGTCTTCTGGAGGTTTCCGACAGTGTGTGCGGAAGAAAAGACCAAATCGTAAAGATGTCAGTGGCGTTTTGGTCACAATTTGCATAAAGTTCAGGTGACTTTGAACATAGCGCTACTTTTGAACTACTTTTATAATGTTTTTGGCCTTTTGGGAGCTTTTTTGAACAGACATGGTATGTATGTATGCAAAAGAGCTTCATGAATATTTAATCAGAAAATCTCCATTTGTTTCTACATTTATGCAGACGCTTTTATCGGAGAGGATTACAATAAAGGAACAAAGCAATTTGTCACAGAGCTGACAATATTGGTAATATATGAATATTTAGATACATGGGAGAGAAGTATGTAAAACAATTTTCTAAACATTTTCAATTGTATGTATTTATAGTTAAAAAAATAACTAATTAAAATCAATTTTGGACAGATGTAGCAACTACAAACTTCATGAATATTCTTCAAATATCGTTTTATAAAAAAACATTTAAGTAAAATATTTAAGTATTATACAAAATTAAAGCTTTAAAACAGATTAATTGTATTTACAATAGTAAAAAAAATAGGTTACACTATTTTAAGGTATCATTGTTATACTGTAATTATACATTTACGTACTGAATAATATTAAGTAATTACATGTACTTACTATAAGGTTAGGGTCAGGATTGGGGTTTGATTTAAGGTTAGTTGCAGGTAATTATGCATAATTAATAGATATAACTACATGTAACGTATCAATGACACTGTAAAATAAAGTGTTAGCAGAAATATATATAAAAAGTTTAATATTCTTTCAACTTCCGCAAATAACTTAATATAAAAGTACACCTACCGAAGCCCTCAGCCTCCAGCAACATGAGCTCAAGTCCATCTTTAGTCCAGAGTCTAGTGTGGCTTCACAGAGAGGTATATTCAGCGATATTCAGCGCCTTCCAGCATCCAGTTTGCTAGATTGCGAACACTGAAGCTGACGCTGGTCATCGTCCGCTCTACGGAGAGGTTAAGATATGTCGCAGAACTACAAACACGCAAGCATGAAAGCTAAATATTACTGCAGACTGGGTGAGCTTCAAAAGTGCAAAGCTCTTTCCTCTGGCAAATCTAATTTGGAGGGAAATAGACTTTTCTTTGTGCACTCATGTGGGGCTGAGAGTCCATGTGGAGGGAGGAAAAGAGAAACAGAGGGATCAGTGTGTCACTGGAGGGTGTGTCTGGGTGTGAGATACGGGCAAAGGGAACAACCAGCTGTTGCCCTCAATAAAGAACTCAAGAGGATTGTCAGCAGAAGTAGCCCCCCTCCCACAGTTTGGTTCTGTGTGTGTGTGTGTGTGTGTGTGTGTGTGTGTGTGTGTGTGTGTGTGTGTGTGTGTGTGTGTGTGTGTGTGTGTGTGTGTGTGTGTGTGTGTGTGTGTGTGTGTGTTCATGTTTTTCTATCCCATTGAGGACTTCAACCTGAATGCACACCGACTCGTATCACATAAATTAAGGTCCCCATGAAGAAACAAGCTTATAAATCATACTAAGTGCCAAGTAATGTGTTTAAAAAAGTAATGCTTAACGTTTTGTGTGATAGGTTCAGGAGTAGGGTTAGTATAAGGGGACATAGTAACCTAAGACGGGTGTGTGTGTGTTTTAAATATATGTTTTTAAACTACATTTGTTTAGGGGATTCTGTGTTGCATATTGAGACACAAACAGGTCTACTTTCCTATACATGCAACTTTACAAAAAGCATGATAGATAAATAAAGATGATTTTTCCGACGTCTTCCTCTATTCCGATCTTACACAGAGACTGAGCCACTTGTTGGTTGATTCAACAGTGTAAACACTGGGACTGATGCTGTTGTGTTTGTTGGAACCAGACTAGCCTGACACAGTAAATTGTGGGCGTGGCTTTATATTTTTCTGACCGATGGCAAGGCAAAGAACAGAGTTCATTTTTCACACTGTTTTTTGTTGGAGTAATGCACTCTTATTACATGGCTCTGTGAAATACTTGATTCTGATTGGTCAATCGCGCATTCCAGCGTTATGTTATTCCCAAATAACAACCGCTCATCCGGGTACTGCGAGTTATCTTGACCGGTATTACTTCTATGCTTAACGCTGGCGCCATCTTGTGGCTTAAACAGCCGTGAGTTACAATGGAAGACTTCAAGGCGGGTTTCCTTTATAAAGTTTTTAATATATTTTTCTTACACAAACGCATCGATTCGAATCAGAAGGCTCTATTAACCCATCGGAGTCGAGTGGAGTACGTTATTTGACAGACAGCTGCATTTTTATGGACTTCCAAAACAGCTACAACTACTGCTTGGATTAACGTTAGCCTGGACTTTTTAAATACAACTCTGATTGTATTCGTCTGAAAGAAGAATGTCATCTACACCTATGATGACTTGAGGGTGAGTAAATCATAGGCTTGGTTTCATTTTTGGGTGAACTAACCCTTTCAGCATTAATTTTCAACATTTAGCAGCAATAGATAAAGGCTTAAAGCAGGTTGGAACTGTTTTTCTTCGCGGAAGCTTTGCGTAAGAGCTAATAAAATATTTAATCTCAAGACAATATTTTGTGTCTAATTTATTTGAGACTAGTAGCCGTGTAATAAGCAGGATAATGTACACCCAGCCGGATGTTATCGCAGAATAAACCCTTTCAGAGTGATCAGGACCCTGACGCAGACGGAGGGCTGGGCTGGTAACAACCGTCTGGGTGTACATTATCCCTTACTTAAAAGACAATGTTTTATATAAAACCCTAAAGGGTTCTGTCAGGCGCTTCATATTTAACCCGTTAAGCGTCACTGTTTGGCGCTCTTTTTTAGAGAGGCGGTATTAACATTAAATCTACACTATGTAACTTTTCCAGCCGCTAGAAGGCGCTCATTCAAAACAAAGGCCTAGTTTGATAACGCCAAGTTTGAGCGCATTATCTTGGGACATGTGGTCTTCACCTCACAGCCAACAGAAAACCAGCATACAACACCAGAGAGTCTTTGCTTTGGGATGCAACGTGCCTGAAAACAATGGGTCATAAGCTAACCGGTATTGATGACATAGGCCTACAATTGCATCTTTTATATGATCTCGTTCACATTTATCATTCTATAATGCGGTTTATCATCCGTAAACAGCTGCCACTGGTGCTCACATCGACAAAGCAAACAGCAAACATGCCACAGATCGAACGTATAAAAAGGACCAGCGTGGCTCTTTTTTTTAACCAATCAATCAAACATAGCACAAAAACCGCACAAGTCTCCATCTACATGACCCAAGACTGACATATTGGGGTAAAAAAAAGATTAGAACCCAGTATCTTCCCGGAAACAGATTCCCATTTCCTGTAACCTCGAGCTCTGTAATTAGGCCAGCGACAACAGAAGCACATTATAGGATCATGCAGTATGTGCACGCATTGCACTACCTCAAATGAAAATTCATTATTTACAGGCACCATAAAAGTGGTCCAGATGACTTGTTCCATTATTCAGTATCTTGTTATATTTTAGTTGCTATAGGTTTGTTAACATTAATGGTCACATGTGGCATGATCTGAAGGCCAAGAGTGGTGGTAACCCATAATTTGTCCTCTACGTTTAACCCATCCAAGTTAGTGCACACACATTAAGACAGGGCTCCAGACTGTGACCGAATGGGCCCATTTTGCTACCGTTTTTTTTTCCTGCTGGCGCAAAAAAAATCAGTTTGAGTGGTTTACCACCACGTTTCCCAACTGATAAGAGCTATTTCTGTTTTATATTATGAAAAACATCAAATGGCAAACAAAAGCGGAATGGAACCACGCTATACACAGCGTTAAAAGATCTGGTGAGAAAGCTATTGATTTCACCACAGAATAAATAGCATTGCTACTGTGAGATCTAGTAGAAGCGTTCCTTGCAGATTTCTATTATAAACCACATATATCAGATCAAATAGAGCTGACATGGAAACCAGAAGAAACCACTGAGCCATGAACGAAGTTCAGGGGTTTCAGTCCTCAAATCACCAACATTCACCATGATTTACTGTAGTAACAGCCCATTGTATTGTGGCAGAAATTGTTTGTTTTTTTCCAGGGCACGTACAGCCTTATGAGAGGGAAATTTAAGCACTTTCAAGGGCTTCACACTTTTTCCAGCACTTCAAAGCTCTAAATATTATCCAATTTAAATGTTATTTTTAATGTGATGATTTGTAAAAAATAAAAGTTGAAACGTGCAGGCCACTTTGTGGCAAACAATCACTTTTATTTAAAAAAGACCACTATAACCAGTAAATGGCGGCAGAGGAGCACTTATTGACTTATTAGATATTCTCATTATAAAGTAGGTCACAAAAGCCGTGTTTCCACCACAGGAAATTTCCACATGAACTTTCCCCAGGAACTAGTGACTTTGGGCTAGTTTTTGGTGTTTCAACCATAGAAACCAGGGTCTAAATGAAGTTCAGAGTAAAGATTTCCCTGTGCCTTCTCGCGAGATAGTTCTTTTTCAATGTTCAGGATCTTTCAGGGGTGGGACTTGGCCGCTGAACATGCTGATTGATTGAGCTCATCCAGCATTTTATTTCAACCTGAAAGTCTGATGCGTGTGCAGTCAGAGTTGTTTGCTATTCAAATCAACAATGGAGTTTAAAAATATGACAGATGGACCGACGACGAGGTTCAGGCTTTATTATGTATATATGCGGAGGACGAAATCCAGTGGGAACTGGAAAGTTGTGCACCAGCCCTACGTCACCGGACTAATCTTCACGGTATTTTAGAGCGCGATGGAAACGCAGACAGCAGCAGATCTGGGGGGAAAAAAGTTCCTGGGACAAATTGTTCCGGGGAAATTTGGTAGATATGGGGCTAAAATCTTTTCTTCAAATTGTGACTGAATTACCCAGAAAACAAGTAAAGTGCTCTCCTTTTATAATCACTGAAACAGTTGGACAGTTCAGTGTGATACTACAGAAGAACAATGGTACATTTAATAAGATATTTGGTAACAATTAGTATGGGGAACACTCATTCACTATTAAACTACAACTTCTGCCTCAATAAACTCCTAATTTACTGCTTATTAATAGTTAGTAAGGTCGTTTTTGTAGCATTTAAGTTTAGGTATTGGGTAGGATTAAGAGATGTAGAATAAGGTCATGCAGAATAGGGCATTAATATGAGCTTTATGAGTACTAATAAACAGACAATATCCTAGTAATATGCATGATAATAAGCAACTAGTGGATAGTTAATAACTGAACCTTTTCTGTACACTTTTTTTTCTCCACATTACTGTTGTTAATAAAAGTCAATTTTATCTGCATATCAATTCAAGTTCAGTGCTTCACTGTTAGATTTCCAATAAACAAACTTATTTACACAACGCAAAACAATTGTAATTTTATGATTAAATTAACGTTATGATCCATTTTCCTTCAGCGCCACCAAATCAGGTGCTGGTGATACTGCTCTCACATGTTATAGTCTGGAGCCCTGATTAGGAGCAGTGATTAGAAAACACACACACACACACACACACACACACACACACACACACACACACACCTAGAGCAGTGGATAGCCATTTTTGTTGTGACGCCCGGGGAGCGACTGAGGGTTAGATGCCGTGCTCAAGGGCACCTCAGTCATTTCCTGCAGGTATTGAGAATCAAACCATTATAATCAATGACTTGGAATATAGTGCTAATTTTGAACTATTTTTATGGTCCTTTTTAGGGAGATTTTTTGGAGGAAAAAAAAATGGTCATTGTGAACTGATAATGTATGCCAAAGAGCTTCATTTTGAAATATTCTGAACTATTCTTTTAAGTCTTTCCCTGCCCTTGACAAAATTTTCCGGCAATCCATGTTTTTCCTCTTGTATATGTTTAAATACCGCACAAACAAATATTTTAAAATGTCTAAAAGTATTAATGTAACTATTTATATATTATATTACAATTAAAAATGTTTAATCTGTTTCCATAATCATGATGTCGTGCCTTCAAATGCCCAACACAGCCACCAGGATCAGCTTCCTTCCCATGAACTCTGACACCAACCCTTTAACTCTTTACATGCTGAGAGAAAAGAGACAAGTCATAAACACAGAATGATAGAGACCAGAAGAAAGACGAACGCTTGATACAGGACACGTCTCGGAAGAGGAAGTGGATGGCCTGAGAGAGAAAGCACATGCAATGGAAAACTTTTTTTTTGGTTTAACTTTAAAAAAAGTTAGTAACCTAGTTGCCTTAAAAAATGTGTTTACTGAAATTAAAAATGAGTTGATACAATGAAAGAAATTGGTTTAATAAATAGAAACGTATCACTAGTAAGGGGAACACACATTCACTAATAACTATGACTTTTTCCTCAATAAACTCCTAATTTACTGCTTATTAATAGTTAGTAAGGTAGTTTTTGTAGCATTTAAGTTTAGGGGTAGGATTAAGAGATGTAGAATAAGGTCATGCAGAATAAGGCATTAATATGTGCTTTATGAGTACTAATACAGGGACAATATCCTAGTAATATGCATGATAATAAGCAACTAGTTAATAACTGAACCTTAAAATAAAGCGTTACCATAGAAACCCAATATTATTGTAGCTAAACCACATAAAAAAAGGCATCCAGGTATCTTATTTTTTAAATAATGTTTTACAGTGTAGAGATAAAGATCCACTCTTTTGTGAACGAAAAACATAAAATAGGGCCAAAAAGAGATGGCGAAACCATTCAAATGTGTAGAGCGGTTTGTTGGTATCCACAGGAAGTATCTCAGAAGGAAACAGGAAGTCTGGCTGAGCCTCCTGAAAAGTGCCATGGCTGTGAGAAGAGTGTTTTTTCCCCCTTTTGGGCTGAATTTCTGTCAGCAAATGCTTCAGTGAGGCTTTCACCCTCCCGTTCCAGGTTTCCTATAGCAGGAAAAGCTGCTCCGCTCTGGAGCTATTCTTGAAGAGAGATTTCTCTTTCACTCCTTCCCTTCCTGCCTCCACAGTCTTCCTCGCACTTCCCCGCTCTGAAAGCCTCCGGGATTAGGATCTGTGTAGAGTTTATTAAACTCATGAAAACAGAGTTTCAAAAAGCATAAACCAGGCCGCATTCATAATCCAAAAGAGTTGGATATCTTCTAACAAACAAGAAAGTCATCCGCAGCAGTGATGCAAGGTCAAAAATGAAGCCAAAACACAACACTAAAAAATGCATCAAAAGAACTGACCAGGAGCATCAAGGCTTGCTACTCCTTGGTATTCAAACACATCTGCAACACTCGGACACAAGCAGCTCATGTTATTGAACATGCTACATACTGTACAGAATGGGAATCGGACAAAAATCACACAAAAAGTGCCTTTATGGGTCTTGAGAGAGGAAATGACATTGGTGTCAATGAAGGCCTTTCTGAGCCATCGGATTTCAACACTAATATCTTCATCTGTGTCTGAAGATGAACGGAGGCCTTACGGGTGTCCAACGACACGAGGGAGAGGAATTAATGACAGAATTAGCATTTTTGGGTGAACTAACACTTTAAGGTTCACAGAACTAATATATTTTAAGTAAACTTTTTTTTAAGTTTTAGTTTTGAGTTTTATAAAATCATTTTTATTTAGACAAACTTAAGTTTAACTGAAACTGGGCTGGGATTTCTATTTCCCAGCTTGCTTTGCCCTGCACGGCAAATATTTATTTGGGTTTTATTAATAAAATAAGTGGGAGATTTATATCCGCAAGTATATTTAATTTTTTACTTGTATGCGAGGGTCAGGGTTTGCGTGTGCCGCAAATGTCGTCATCAGAAGAGTACGCATGTGCTGGACACCGCCGGATGATCTCGGACTGATTGCCTTATTCAGGTTTACAGTGCAGGACATATCAAAGAGGAAGAGCATAAAAACCACAAGGTTTCTAAAAACATTTTATGTTTGTTGTACAACTGGTCATTTTGGTCAAATACACACTGTAAAAAAATATTTTGAAAAAAAGTAACCTGGTTGCCTTAAAAATTTGAGTTCATTAAAAAAAAATTGAGTTAATACAATGAAGATTCGGCAACCTTTATTAAAATATTATTAAAAGATTTAGTAAGCATATTGGGTAATTGTGTGTGTTTATTTCTGATGACGCAGTGAAACATGCCAAATAGTGCTATCTTCATGATTTATCAATTTTTTTATGTGGTTCAGATACAATAATATTTTGAGTTTCTATTTATTAAACAAAATCCCTTCACTGTATCAACTCAAATTTTTAATTTCAATAAACTCAAAATTGTAAGGCAACCAGGTTACTTACTTTTTTAAGTTAAAGGTGGGGTAAGTGCTTTCTGGTAACCGTTGTTGATATTTCAAATCACCAAAACAAACACACCCCTACCCCCAAAAGGGTCTCGGCCCTATTGTGATAGCTCCGCCCCACACATACGTAACCCAGACAAAGTCTATGGCAGAATCTGTGTGTTACTAATCCAGGTCGAATATTCAATGAAAAAGTCACCCCTTCATAGCCTAGAAATCTAGACGCACCCTAGCGGCAGCAATTTTAATCTGCCCGTGAGTGTCGTCTAGCAACTCTCAATACCCTTCTGAGCTGTATTCGCCTAACTCTTGCCGGGCCAATCCCATCGTGTATAGAGTCGGTGGGCGGGGCCATAATGACGACGGCTGAGTTGCGTTTGCGTGCTTCTAGTAAACACAGAAACTGGCGAACGGCGGTGTTTCAAATCAGCTTTTACACTGGAAGACTTGGAGTTAAGCTTTTCTCTGAGAAAAGAACAAAGAACGGCACTGAAGTCATTCTTAAGAAGGGAAGATGTGTTCGGGGTTTAGCCGACCGGATACGGTGAATGTTTAATCTGTCAACAAGCTCTGCTTCACCTTCGTTGCTCTGGTTGGTGTAGCGCTATCCTATCGCGTGCAGAGGGAGTTTGAAAGACAACCGTTTATCCGCCCCTCGGATTGAGCCGTCAATGGAGAGTTTCCAGAACAAACATCTTGATGTGGGTCTGGCTTGTCAGGCTAACCCCTTCCATCAAAAAAATACAAACCTTTCTCATGAACAACTCGATAGAACACGAGCACGACAGTCCAGCTAACGACATATTACAATTATGACCAGATTAAAGGTATAGTGATCACAAAAATACAAACAGTTCTCATGAACAACTCGATAAAGTTAGTAGGCTATACAAGCTCGATAGTCCAGCTAAAGACATATATTACAATTATGACCGGATGGGTAATATATATGTAAAGAGGAAACAAACATACTGGTATATTAAGAGTATGTAGTATCTTACCTGTCGAACACATTTTGTGAGCTGACGCTTGAAACCTTGAAGCACACATTGAGGAGATTTAGATGCTCATACGGTGTGGAAATGAACGGGTCTTTATCATCACTGAAGCGAGCCATAATACGATCGCAAATGGACAAACAAGTGAACATGACACACGAGCATATTCAAGCAGCATATATTAGGCTAGTTTTTGGCTAATGTCCGTCATGTGTGACTCGTGTGTTTTGAATAATGAGGTGCACTGAGCGCTCTCTTCTCATCATCATTATTAGACACGCCCCTTACCTGCTGATTGGCTACAAGTTTGTTATTCCACTCGGCCCGAGTCCTTTTTCTAAAACGGTTTTGAAATAACTCTTACCCCACCTTTAAACCAACAAAAACCAACCAACCAAAAATGTTTACAGTGCATAAACTGCACACATATGTTAAATGCATTATTCTTTGTTGTTGTAAAGCATTCATTTATTAGTTTGTGCACCACACTTCATCCAGTCATCCACTGCTAAGATCACCCATGGCTTTCTTGACCAAACTGGATAGATGTTACATAAGTGTGAATGTCTTCATGAGAAACCTGCGTATGCACTTAAGGACACATAAGGACAGATAGTTACAGTACCTTTTCAATCTCTCAAGACTTTATGTTCCTGGCAACATTTTTTCTCATTTTAGCAGCATTTGGCATGCTGGGAAGAGCAGTACAGATGCGAGATCTGAAAGTCCCGGTTAGGACCATTTGGCATCCTTGTAGGCATTACAAAAGTAATGTCTAAGATCAAATATGTACACGCCGACGATGAGGACATCAGTAATCTCTCTGCAGGTTGCGAGGTGGACTTTTTTAACGTCAAACACACTAGAGCCGTGAGACATGTAATCTAGTAATTCACAACTGATCTCCCTTGGGTGATTTCAGCCACCGTCCTAATCTTTACAAAAATCTACGAACACAACCATAAAAGATCTTATTCTTATCAGCTTAATTGACTCCGTCCTTCAGGGCGAAACAGCACTTTCATTAACGCTGCTTCACACACGGTTTTATTAGATGGGCCTGCCGCCACCGCAAACACATCCAACACCAAAAATAGCACACACACACACACACACACACACACACACACACACACACACACACACACACACACACACACACACACACACACACACACACACACACACACACACACACACACACACACACAATCATGTTGACATTATAAACTAGATGCTTACCTTATGATGGTTTCATTGACATTACAATCCTATACTAGGATTCATAAGCATACAATAAAATAATTCAATCAAATTTAACAAATAAATAGAAATAAAGATACCAGATTTTTAAAAAAATGCACTATACAACAATAAATTATATAACTGAATCAATTAAATAAATAAATATATACTATAATGATTTAATTATAGTAGCTATTGTATAATTATGTTATGTAAAAAAATACATAAATGACACTGCATAATTTATAAATTAATTCAGTTCAAGAAATTATATAATTATAATATTACATGATTAAATTCAATAAAAACAAATATTTGTATAAATAAATATAATACATTTTCTGAATGGATGATTGCTTAGTCTGAGCAGTATGACTTTACAGGCTTTACATGTGGGGAATATATTTTATATTTAGAAAAAAAATGTCATCGGGCTGGTTGGTGCCCCAGGGCCATGCAAGACCATAATTCATCGTTGCTTTCCACGGCCACATGACAAAATTCAGTTCCTCAAGTTTGTTTATGAGTTCATGTAACGGCAACAGCAATATACAAGCCTTAAAATAGGTGGTTTGGTTTGTGGCTTTTACACTGAAAATAATGACTTTATGGTATGGTAAAATCTATTACATTAATTCCTGTAATTATTACATTGTAAAATCAAGATTAAGTTGAAACTATATATCTTAAGTAAAATTTACACAGTCTATACATGTAATAACTAATGCCTGGCTCACACTACAGGAGTTTTAGGCCGATTTATGCCCGATTCTCCCATAAATATCAAACGTTTGATATTTATCGGGATGAGCAAGATTGTAATAACGTCAGTACTGTCACAATAGCCAATAGGAAACAAGTCTACGGCGAGACGGACATTTCGAAATGGCAACCGCGAGTTGAGTTGCCGTAGTTTGCCGTAGAGAGAGAGAGAGAGAGAGAGTGAGAGAGAGAGAGAGAGAGAGAGAGAGAGAGAGAGAGAGAGAGAGAGAGAGAGAGATTTTCTTCTTGAGTTAAGAAAATCTGCAAAGATTCTCTTGTGTGTACTGCAACCAGATTTTACAATCTGATAGGATTTTAAAACTCCTGTAGTGTGAGCCAGGCATTAACTGAGAAAAAAGACTGCATTTTATCTATATATATATATATATATATTAGGGCCGGGACTCGATTAAAAAAAATAATCTAATTAATTAGAGGCTTTGTAATTAATTAATCGAAATTAATCACATTTTAATTGCATATAAATATTTGACCTGAGAACAATGAGAAGTAATTTTTCACATGTATTTTTAGTATACCATTGAATAATGACTGAATACATAAGCTTAATCAACAAAATATTGTTTATTTATTTCAGTCCAGCAGACCAGTGCAATGTTTGCCATTAAGTTTAGCAAAAGCATATTTGTGATATTTGAGGCTCGATGTGCTGCGGTGATACGCAGATTCCTTGTTGTATAGCTTGCACACTACCATGCTCTTGACGACGCTTCCATTCTTTCGTTTTTTAAAACAAAATTTCCCATCCACGGGGCCGAGCAAAGCGGTCTCATCAGCTTCTTCGTTCATGTTCACGCATGCCCTGCGTCTCAATCAGCTCCCTAGTTCCCTAGTCAGGGCACTGATCAGGACATAAGTCAATGGGCTGACTCCCTGATCAGTGCCCTGACTACTGAACTAGGGAGCTGATTGAGACGCACCCATGGTTTGTTGTTGTTGTCGTCGCGCTAGTTGGTGTTCCAGTATAATCGGTCCGTCGAAACTGATTCATTGAAAAACGTTCCGCGGTGCAAAAATAAATGCGGATACATTTTTTATTTTTTTGCGTAATTAATTAACGCGTTAAAGTCACGTAATTAATTAATCTTAATTAACGCGTTAAAGTCCCGGCCCTAATATATATATATATATATATATATATATATATATATATATATATATATATATATATATATACACATATATATATATATATATATATATATATATATATATATATATATATATATATATATATATATATATATATATATATATATATATATACATATATATACATATATATATATATATATATATATATATATATATATATATATATATATATATATATATATATATATATATACATATATATATATATATATATATATATATATATATATATATATACATATATATATATATATATATATATATATATATATATATATATATATATATATATATATATATATATATATATATATATATATATATATATATATTTACAAACAATATTTAATGTTTTATAGTCACAGCACATTCACCTAAAAATATTAAGTACATTTTAATCTGAAAAGCAAAGTGCATCTGAAAATGTGCACAGGTTTTTTTTGTTAGATTTTTACAAAAAGATCCCATTTGTTCAGTTTGGGATGTTGCTTTTATCAGGGTGATGACTTATTCTAAATAAGTTTAGACTTTTAACTGAACGTGAGTTTTAATCACAATAACGGTAGCTAAAGTTACATAAGCACTTATTGAGAATTAATAGAGTTTGTTTTTTATGTCACCATTATGGCGATCAGTGTTTTCTTTAGTTTGGGCAGTTTGATGACTTTTTAATGTTTAGTGTTTCTCTGCCTGCTGGGTTTGCTATGGCAAGAAAAGCAAGAGAAAACCCAATCAGCTGCTGTCGGCTGCTTGAGATCAGAATATGATCATTGTGTAGTGGCTTAACTCACAAATCGGAGTATGAGCAATATTAACCTTGTTTTATTCTAGAAAAGATCTAGCACAGTTTTAACCAGAAAAGTTGAATACGTTTTATAACAGACTGTACACTAAGCACTTTGAACTCCTGCGAGCTTTTCTCACACACAGAGATCAAGATTCAGCCTATGAATCTCAACAATGGTGACATGCTTAATGCCACAATGCATTCTGGGTGCATCATGCAAAGCTCATCCATGGCTCCCAGAATGCATTGTGGCATGAAGCATGTCACCTTTTAAAATTAAATTTACTTGATTACTTTTAATAAATACAACCTGCTAAGTTCAATATAATTAAGTAACAATAACTTAATATCTTTGAAAATGTCTTACAAGTTATTTTATCAGTGCACAAAGAAATATCAGCAATGTTCACTTGGGTTTTGTAATTGGATGCAACGGTAATCTGAGTGAAAGTTATAATCTATAGATGAGTTTTGCCAGTGCAATTTACTGTGTATTTTACATAAAATAATAAGTGGTTCTAGTAAGTAAATATTACTTAGAATAGCCCGAGTAAAGATTACAAGCACTTTCTGTGTGGAAAAAGTTGCCTAGCTTTTTTTTTAAGTAAAAATCACTCCGAACAAAAAAAAACAAAAAAATTTCAGTGTACTCTATACGTCTACAAGTTTTCTCTTTGTCTTAGTCACCAGAGGTTTCTTTTTGAGATGTTGATGACACATTATGCACTCAATTTTCATCAAATTTTTTCAAAATGTCTTGTTTTGGGGGGAAAATAACTCAAAATTAAGAGAGTTTTTGCTTAAAATAAGTTAAGCTAAATAATCTCCCAGTGGGTTAAGTTAAAAAAAAAAAAAAGATTATTTTGCTTATTTTAACCAAAAACTCTTAATTTTGAGTTTTTTGTCCCCAAAACAAGACAATTACTTTTGCTTGTCTAGTAAATACTTATTGTTTTAAGAATTTGTAGAAGTTTGTAAGAAATGCATTTTTTGCAGTGTAAACCTCCTTCCTCTCAGAGCCATAGAAAAGGAAAGTTGCGACACGCTTTGATCTCGCCGCCATGTGGTCAGATGGTTCATAGAGCTCTCAACAGATCCAAAAAACTCTGTGCTGTCAATCTGTTTGAATAGGATTAAGCAGAATAGACAGCAGTTTCACTATATTTGCAGCAATTTCTGGTAAATATTAACACAATATGTGCATTGACTTCGACTAGGCTTTACAGTAGCATTTTATTCTGGGGAGAGCTACAGAAGAGACAAAGTTAATGTTTTTCTTGAGTGATCTGGTTATTTTTTAGGGTCATGCGAGCGCATGATTTTACAGTGCTGAGTATTGTAGCCTGTAGGGCAGATGCCAGGAGAAACAAAGAACTTTCTAAGGATTAACATTTAATCGCGGGCATTTCTGTTGAAAATAATAACCAATCATATATTTAATTTACCGAACGAGAATCCTTCGGCCAAAATAAGTTGTATACGGTCTCAAAATGCTAAATGAATTTTAGAGCAAATTTACGTTTTACACAAATCTTCTCATCATAACAAACAAAGCACAGATATGAATTAAATAACGATTTATAATAGTGATTTGGTAATTATACAAAATGAATTCAAAAGAAGAGGGAAAAAAAATGCTAATTAGCCAACAAGTGTTTATTTTCTGCCATCTACTGGTTATAGTGGTCATTTCTTTTATCATTTTAATGTTGTTAACATCCTAATGTTATCTTATGATACTCATATAAGCTTACTGAGCAGGTGAATATACACGAACGATGCTAGCATATACAGAATTTAGCCCAAAAAATATGTTTTAAAGGTCCCATTCTTTGCGATCCCACCTTTCAAACTTTAGTTAGTGTGTAATGTTGCTGTTAGAGCATAAATAATACCTGTAAAATTCAAAGTTCAATGCCAAGCGAGATATTTTATTTAACAGAAGTTCCCTTTCAAAGCCTACAGTGAACGGCCGGTTCGGACTACACCTCTGCACTTCCTGCTGTAATGACGTCACTAGAACCGTCTGTTGACGAGAACACGCAAAATAGGGGGCGTTGTCCTTTTGCTCTTGCAGGTCGAGAATAGGAAGCGTTGTTTTTGTAGAGTGTGTTTGTCGTCATGCCACTGAAACGCTGTTATTTTCATCCCGGAGTCAAATCACCTTTGTTTGGCCTTCCCACGGACGCTGTACGAGATCAATGGCTACAGTTTATGGTTAACTCGGTTCCTATGTGCAGCACATTTTGCTGAGGACTGCTTCCTCAATCTCAATCAGTTTAATGCCGGATTCGCAGAAAGATTATTCTTAAAAGATGACGCAGTTCCCTCTTTGTTGTTTATGGACCACAACCGGTAATTGTATTTTATTATTTAAGTCGGTCCGTTTAACAGTTTATGTAACTCATGACACAAAGTGCAACGCTGTTTAGCTTTGTTAACTAACGTTAGATGCTAATCCGAAAAAGCGTTTCAGATCGTTAAAATAGGCCCTCAAAGGTCTCTACGTAACAATAATATTAATAATAATAATAATAATATGTATCTACTAATAATACTAATTATGCCCAGATGGTTGCTTTCAATTTCAATCTTTTTTTATAAAAAATGTTTACTTTTAAACAGCATACAGGCTTAATTTACTTATAATGATTATCATTATAAAAAATAAAGTAATTGAATGTAATTACATTTTTAAAAATAGTTTAATAGTTTCAAAATTGGTACAGAGTACCGTCAAATTTGTATACTATTGGTACCGGAATTTTGGTATCGTCACATCCCTACTACTATATTAAATTACTACTAGGCTACTAGTTATATATTTCTGAGATGCTGCTATGAATGATGAGTTAGAATAGAGATGTTACCTTTCTTTAATATAACTCATTTATTAACAAAACTGTTCTCTCTAGCACATATACATTTTTTAAGCCGTTTGATAGCTGTATATGCACTTATTGTAAAATAAATAGATAATAATAATAAATAGATGAACTGTTAATAAATAAAAAATTACAAAAAAAATTCATTTACAGAATGAAAACGATATAATGTGGAGGATTTTCTTGCAATAAATCGTATGTCAGAGAATCACTGGTGTTGTGATATATTGTTATCGTGGACAAAATATCGCGATCGTATCATATCGTGAGTTTAACCTGTGATTCCCATCCCTAGTGGGCACATGAATAATGATGTGCACAGATGAATCATTTATAATAAATGCTGCAATGTTTCATTAAAAATAAGAATTGTCCATTTTGATGGTGACTTTAAATGGTTCCATGAGGTATTTGTTGAGGTATTTAACAATGCATTACTACAAAATGCATTAAATACATAGAAGTAAAGCATATTAACTGTGAAACTTTTTAAAAAGCAACCATATGCATTTCTTAAAGCACTTTGCCACCCCATCAGTACTTTCACACCTGCGAGACTGTCGTGCCATTGCAACTATTGCCTACAGAACGTGATCTTGAATTAACATAAGAATCCAGCACTCTGGATATTACTAATCACGTCTGCCAATCCTCAGTGCTGCAATTACGCTGTGCTGTTTATTTAGTGTGACTCGAATACGTCAAGCCATTAGTACAGCAGACGAGCACGTTCTGTAATTACTTTAAGACAATGAGACTCCACAAACCTCGAAACGGATCAATTTGAGTAATGCGTAATGCCATTAAGGAGAAGACACGGGCTACTAAGGGAAACTCATATGCTTTAAGTGAGGCCTATTCATCATGGTAATTTTGTCATTGTTTCAGTTAAAGTGACATTATTTGTATCTGGCCTCCACACAGCACCTGTTTGACGATTAGCTTAATAGCGTTCATTTAAACTGGAACTCGGGCATAATGAGGAAACCTGATGAGGTTCCCATTGCCAGTTACATCATTCCAATCATCAATAATATTATGCACACGTCAATGCTGACAAAATTAGACTAAGTGGTAAAAAGTGTGACATCCACTGTTTCAAATCAAGTTTTAAGAAACAAAAGTGACCTCTGTGGAGGGAATATTTAGTGGTCATCTCATTAAAAAGTTGGCGGTAAGTGAAAAGTCCTTTGCCAAGACCTCTGGGATGATTGTGTTACTGTGCATCTATTCAGACTTGGAAATGAAAACGGATGAGCTTGTTAGCACACATGAAAACAGCCACTAATGAAGACCAACCCGACTGGAAACATTCAATGGATAAATCAGAAAAGCTCACAAAACACGGTTGAACTAAGTTGAGTCAGATCACCACTAGTTTTGCTTCAGATTTAACTTTGGACATAAAGTAGTGACATAACACTAGGGCTGGATATTGAAAATAGACGTATAAAACAATGGACGTAGTGTCCGTGACGTCACCCGTTGGTTTCTGAAGAGCCTTTTTGAAGCACAAAGTCGCTATTTAGGTAGCGAGTCATTTTCGGATAATTGAAAATGGGCAAAGAGGTGGGATGTGGGTGGAGCTGAGGTGCCTGGTTGCTGAATTCACCTGCGCCTTGCTCGACTATTGAGAATGAGGAGATGTCGTCACGACACCGCGCCCCGCCCCCTTCCGCCATTTTGGGAGGATGGTCCGCCAGGTATTGGATTCGGACAGAGACTGGAGAAGAGATATTCTGATGATTACCATGTACATAATTTTCCAAACTCAATGGAACATGAAGTTTTAATCCACCCCAGCCGATCTGAGACAGCAGCTGCTGGTAAACATACGCCATTATTTCACCACAGGGTGTCAGTCATCGTCTTACTAGTGCCGCGATGCTGGAGTGTGTTGACATCTGATGAACACGATCCTTTATTTATTTGTATTAAACATTTTGAAAACTATTCTGTAATTTTTCATTATCAATAATTTTATTCTATGTAATTTACATGTTAATGCCAAAATTATTAATATTTTAAAGTAAATTAGGCCAATAGCTGTTGACTGTCATTTTCCTCTAACTGAGCAGCACCAGCGCACACAAGCGTTCCTTTTTATTAGTTAAATTCATTTAGAAATGTAAACTTGTCATCAGGTATAAAATATGGTCAGTATGAGAAAAACACTGTTAATGAGAGGACGAGCACTAGACTGTTGCAGGATAGTGGGGAGATATATTTATTTGTTATTCAGAATGCACAAAAAAATATATAGAAACATTTCAGGAACGTGCAAGGTAGTCAGTTAAAGCGTCTAACGTTAGATCTCTGTTCCATTCTGCTGCAGGCAGCTCGTATGGATTGACGTTTTTGATATCATCCAGCTCCTCTATATACCTCTGCCTGGCGCTGGTAGCAATTTCTCCCTGTAGTTAACCATTTCTTTTTATTTTCCATTTTAAAATATCTCTGTTTAAAACGACGTGATAATTCCTCGAGCAGTCTTTCCTGCTCTCCGATCTCTGTATCGATCTTACAGTGTTGCCCCTGGCAACCGATAGCGTCGGATCCCAAAATGGTGGACGGGCCCAAACACCGCCCAATTTGTCACGTGACAGCAAGCTACCATGACGTATGTCCTCCTTCTCAATAGCAATCCATCTGTCATACAAGTGGCCACACCCTTAATTCTTAATTTTCAGAAATTTAAGGCTTAATATTACGGAGCCCCGCACATGACATGCAGTAAAAAACTAGTAGGCTAAATCGTGCGCACAATTTATAAATCGAGGGAACGAAATAGTAAATTGTGCGCAAGAAATAGCTATTTCATGTGCAGGGCTCCGTATAATATAATTAAACGGATGAGTTATTTTTTTTAAATGCAGTTGTCCACGTAGTTGTCATGAACGGCAACATTTCCTATGTAGACCAAAACCACTTTTTATACCAGGCTGTAAACCAATTTATTTATTTTTCTGCTGTAAAGTTGGGCATATTAATATGGGGGGGATAACAGGGTTGTACTGCTGAACACCAAAGAAGGCTTTTTTTTTTTTTTTTTAAGTTTGTAACCAAAATTTTGTAGGGCACCATTGACTTCCATAGTATTTTCCCCACACACTATGTAAGTTTGTAACTGTTTGGTTACCCATATTCTTCTGACTTTTGTGTTCAGCAGAAGAAAGCAACTTATACAGGTTTAGAACAAGTTGAGGGTGAGTAACATTCATGATATAACATTAATTTTTGGGGGAACTATCCTAAAAACGAATGTCAATTGGTAGCATTAGTATTATATATAATATTAAAAGTTAAAATGCACTAAAATTCAGTCATATTTCAATAGCTTGTTAATATGCCTACTGCTCAACAACAAAGATACAGTTTTACATAAACATTTAACTTGTACATAAGTTTTAAATCAAAATTATGTTATTATCTCCTTGATTCGTTGTCAAACTCCTCAAAGTTGGCTTTCATAAGGACTTGTTTTCATGACAGATTTAAGCATACACTGGCTATATGCCTATAGTAAGACATCACAGTTTACGTCCGTTTGGTGACTTTGTTTTCAAGCCGTTTTGTGACGCGCAAGTTATTTTGAAACACCGTTTGAGCGATTACAAGAGACATTAATCGTTTCGGCAAGTCATACAGCACTTCAGCTTACCTTTCGATGCATGTTTACGTCGTGCTGTAATGTAGGAAAGCCGATCAGTTCAGGTCACGCGAGCTGCGCGTGCGCGCTGCCGCTTTGCTTTAACTGAACCGAGGCGCTACAGCGATAGGTCACGCCGCATTAAAGAGCGCAAAGACGACATTTTGTTGTTTAAATTTCATGGCGAGTCTTTATTGCGTATCAAAAGTGTTAATACATCAACAAGTAAAGCGATGTTTTGGACGGGAGACGCACTAAAAATAAAGGTTGTGTAGGCAATCAGCTTTATCTTGGCTGAATCCAAAATCGTCTCCTAATAAAACCCTAATTCACTATTCCCTACTTTAGTCCACTAATACAGGTGAAGGAGTGAATGAAAACATGTGAAGTGAAGAGAATTCGGACAGCCGTTGTGTGTCGACTGTACACTTGTTATTGCTGTGCATTGTGGGATTGAATTGAATAGTGCATCAAGCTTTAGACTAGACTTTTGGGCCATAATGGCCTGACTCACCATTTCAAGCAACATTTTCTATGTACAAGGTCACTACTGGTATTTATGGTCATTACCTGTCTATTGATGCAGACAGGTTTATGCCAAAATATAATTAATTAACGATTTGTTTGTTTGTTTTTAACCTCTGGGCCTCTTTATTTAGCGGTCACACTTGGCTTCTTCATGGTCAAAAGTGACCAAAGCATTAAAATATATTAAAAAAAATTCAGGTTCTTTTATAAGACTATGCAATATTTAAAAAATATATATATTAGCTATTTATTCCCATTGAAAATAATGCATTTTTTTAAAAATATATTTTTCAGTTAATGCAGTAGGCTATTCTATATGGAAAAAAGTAACACAAATGATCACATGTTTCTGATCTGATTTTAACCTCTTATTTGCATGTTATGGCTCAAATTGACTATATTGTTACAGCCACAGCAGTTTATTGTGGTTTGTGTGTGACACCAAATATTGGGTCCCGTTCACAGAACCAAGGGGTGCGCCCCTAACAACTATGTAATTTTGTCATGTTAATATTATGGATTATCAATACCAATATAACTTTGTGGGACAAAGGAACGTTGTCTCAATGATTTTTTGTGTTCACATAGCTAATGCGAAAAAAGTCAACAAGTGTCATCCCATTCAGATGAAGCAAACAAAAATTAAAAACGTAATTTTTTGGGGGGTCATTTTTTGACTGAAGAGGCACAGAGGGTCTATTGCATGTCATAGCCTAGGTTTGTGATTTAAAATTGAAAATAACATATTGAGCAAAGACGCCTCCTGGTTTTAACGGTGCATTATGGGACTTTTTAGGAAGCGAACAATTCAGTGTACTGTGGCAGCATCCCAAATCTTATTTTGTAATTACCTTATAACCGCTAAAAAAGTACATTCTATAAGTATGAATGTGCTTAGCATGAATGTAATCTGGATGTACTACAGTCAACATGTTGTCATTATCATCTGACCAGCGTCAGTTGCAATTGTCATTCACAAATCTTCTCCCGTGGCCTCATGGGATAGTAAAGTGTCCATCGTATGCACACTGCACAATCTCGGCGGAAGTAGTAGGTCATCCGGGTACTTTTTGCCTACTCTTTTTTGAGTACTATTATTTCAGACATACTTCTTTTGTCACATACTTTCCTACTCTATAGACGAAGAACAGTATGAGATTTCACATGCAGCCAACAGGAGTATTTTGCAACAGCCCTCAAAATGTCCGACTCCTTGCTTGATCCGTGCCCTGTTTACTGAACTAAGAAAGTCATCCAATTTACGATTTCCAATTTTGACAAGTTTCTACCAAAAAAACCTTCGCCTTCAATAACAACAGACATGGGAAGTGTTTCACCTCTCTTTTAAAAGACTTTGAAAACACAAGTGCTGTTAAATCAAGTGGCACATGGAGGCACTGACCTTGCTAAAATGTTAATTATGAGAAAATTGCTATGGTGGAGACGAGGGAACCTTTTTCCACAGCTTTGTGAACTCCGTCTTTAATCAGGTGTTCTGCAGCCGCACAGGGCACATCTGCACTTTAAACTCCAGTTTAGGGGGTTTTCAGGTTGAAGGGGTTTTACTGTCTCGTAATTGCACAGCTTTTGATTGCAAATAGGTGTAAAATTATATGTTTACCATAATTGCTTGTTAGCTGTCCAGTCCCCCTGGATAAAAACTCAGTGCACACGATTCAGAAAGCTCAGCAGGACATTACGTCTGCAGTGCTTTCTGTCCTTGTGGTCACATTAGCCTATATATTATATTTTCCACTCAATTGTGTCGTAATAACAAGATAATGTAGTTAAAAGGACATATATTTTCTCCTAATAAGGACTACAGGCTATATATACTGTAATTAAGACATATTCAAGAAATGTATTAAAACAGAAAGAGCTATAGTCTCAGCCTTACTCAAAGGAGGAAACAGGCCAGCTACGCACGTCAACCCATTCCAGACGATCTTAGTTTGCTTCTTATTTAATAAACAGGCAATTCATTTATGAAACATCGATCAAAATAAAAATACATTTTATACAAAACTAAATATTTTTTTTAAGAAAGACTTTCTAGAAAATAAAACTCGAAGTGATCAAAATCATGTGAGGTCTCAAACATATTGCGAATCTTACTCATGCTGCTCACTTTTCATAATCAACATATAAATTAAAATAATAATATTACAGGCTAATGTTTAGGCCTAAACGTAGCCTATTTAGTTTCGTAGTTAGGCTGTTTTCTTTACCCCCGGCCGATAAAAGCGCCGACATTCTCATTTTTTCCTTCTTCCTTTAAGAGACATGAAACAATTTACAATACTCTTGTCATTTTTAGCTATACAGATAAGTTCAAGACATAATTATAAACTATAAACTGTCTATTTTTATTTGTTGACTCGGGGAACTAATTATTTTGCATGCACTCACTCCAAACGCTGTCTTCATTTCAAAAAAATTATTTTGTTTATTAAATGCCATTTTTTCTTTTCCAAAGCATTTCTAAATTCAGTTCATATGCCCATCAAACGAAATATCTAGCCAAAATAACGAAAGTGGAAAAAATAAAAAATAAAAAAAACATTTGAGTTACCATGCAAATTCAAACATTTCGCTCTTCTCTATATGCGTCAACCTGGTGCGCGTAAAAGTCGATCATTCTTTACGGATGACGGTTCGGTTTGTTTGGAGAGAAGACGGGAGTTCTTTTTTAAACTCATAAAAGACAATAGGATTACAGGAATACTGGATTCTAAACACAGAAATGCTACATTATCATGAAGACCTTGAAGCAGATCTGACACACACACACACACACACACACACCTCCGTGCCCTAAGGGCATTTCCTTGCCATTAATGCTTGGATAACACACGTCTCCTTCCAATAAAAATAATGGCTAGTGCGGTGGATGGGATATACAAACCCATCCAGTCCCATGGGATAGTAAAGTGATGAAGTGCCATCATTTTGGAATGACCTATCGCGAGAGGAAAGTAATATGTTTTAGTCGCATAACTGCAGCTATGGAAACGCTGTCATTTCGCAACCGTTTTTTATCGACATTTAAGAAATATCGCAAAAGTTTTTCGCAAATATGTAATGGAAACGCAGCTGTTGTGCGATATTGTGATCCCAGAGATCTGGGGTAAAAGCCAACCCTGGTGAGAAAAAAGCATACTTTATTGTATTTCAAAAATATTCCCTTTTCAATAGTATATTGCAAATATATTACAAACAAAAACAATTACCATCTAAAAATATATAAAAAGTAGCCTATATTATTATCATATTTTTACAATACCACTTTATCACACTTTAAAATAATTGGATTTTGGTATATTTTCTGAAAATATACTATAGAAAATATACTTAAAATGAAAGTTCTGTGTACTTATTTAATTTCAATGTATTACTTTAAAATATATTGTTATATATTACTTTAAAATATATTATTAGCATATTTTTAGCTGTGTGCTCAATATTGTCATTGTAACAATGCACTGAAAGTATATTTGAAAAAATACATATTTAATATCCTGAAGTTGTAGTATACTTAAAGGTGGGGTAAGTGCTTTCTGGTAACCGTTGTTGATATTTCAAATCACCAAAATAAACACACCCCTACCCCCAAAAGGGTCTCGGCCCTATTGTGATAGCTCCGCCCCACACATACGTAACCCAGGCAAAGACTACAGCAGAATCTGTGTGTTACTAATCCAGGTCAAATATTCAATTAAAAAGTGAATATCCATCACAAAAACACAAACCGTTCTCATGAACAACTGGATAGTACACGAGCACAATAGTGCAGCTAACAACATATTACAATTATGACCAGATTAGAGGTATAGCGATCACAAAAACACAAACAGTTCTCATGAACAACTCGATAGTACACGAACACGAGTCCAACTAACGACATATTACAATTATGACCGGATAAGGGTTATATAGATCATGAAAAGAGGAAACAAACATATATTAGGAGTATAGTAGCTTACTTGTCGGACACATTTGTGAGCTGACACTTGAAGCACGCAGGGAGGAGATTTAGATGCTCATACGGTGTGGAAATGAACAAGTCTTTATCATCGCTGAAGTGTGAGACACAATATGATCGCAAATGGACAAACAAGCGAACATGACACACAAGCATATTCGAGCAAAAGCAGCATATAACGTTATTAGTTCTCTGCTAATGTCCAAAATATCAAAATTAAATCCGCATCCGCCCAGACCCGTTAATATTTTGCCCGTTACCCGACCCGTGCCCGTGATAAATCACACACGCTAAAACATTCATATTAAAATGCTTTATTTTTTATCCTGCACCTCTCTCAACATCACAACAGCATCATGAATGGGCAATGAAACAGGCAAAAATGCCTTTAAAGACTCGTTGTCAACAATTTCATATAGTTACTGCAACGCTCCTTCTGGGCTACGAGAGGCATCAACAAAAGTTTGAATGTCGCAGTGGTGGTGACGTGATGGGTCAAGTGGCATATCGTTGTTGCGTGTATGTGTATTGGTAATTTGGACATAGAAATTGTAATAGCCTACAATATGTTCAAGGGGGGAAGAAGGAGGCGGGAACCCGCGAACATTTAAAAAACTTTAACCAAACAAAACGAAAGTAACGTGGGCAGCCCCTCATGGACATCTGCCAAGCACACACACATAATAAAACGTAAACACAACTTAACGTCAAATCCAGGTCTGGTTATCTCTAATCCTTATATGCCTCCAAGCTCCCTCAGAGGACTTGAGACCGGTGTGGCTCGCAGGTGACGCTCATTCACAATCACGCCCCGGTCTCGCTCGCTCTCTCTCTCTCGTTCACTTTGCCACAGAAATATTGCACATATTTTTCATCCGGCGATCCGTGCCGCCCGCACAGAGTTAATTATCCGCCCGCATCCCCACCTGTGAATTTTATAAATGTCACAATCCACCCGTTTTAGCGGGTACCCGACCCGTTGGAGGACTCTGCACTGATTGCTCTCTTCTCATCATCATTATTAGACACGCCCCTTACCTGCTGATTGGCTACAAGTTTGTTATTCCACTCGGCCCGAGTCCTTTTTCTAAAATGGTTTTGAAATAACACTTACCCCACCTTTAAAGTAAAAATTTAGTATAATTTTTAAAGTTGACTTATTCATGCTTGGTGTTAACTTCATTTATGTATTGCATATTACTTATCTTTTAGAAAATGTTACCTGAAAAATGGTTTGTTACGTTTGACCCAGGATCTGTGTAACACAAAAATGACCCAAACACTGAAAAATGAACACAAAAGATGACCCAAAAGGCTCAACCCAGGAGTGTAGATTTTGTTCTACATAATCACTTGTCTTGTCACTGAGGCAGTAAGATTTTTAGATATGGTACAAAGACAAAAGTGGCAAATTTGTCTCAATTACAGTGTGCATCCAACTTAACCTGTAAATAAAAGACGTAACTCAAGGAGTACAACAGAGATTTTCGGCCCACAAATTTGAGTCCAACGCTCCAAATTTAAACAAAAAAAAAGATTCTTGTGGCTCGAACAATAGCAATAGCAGGATTATAAATTCAGTTCTCAAGGAATGCATGGTAAAAAAAAAAAATTGCCTATGCATAAGTTTACACTTATAGTGTGCCTACTTGTTAAATTAGAGCTTCCTAAAAAAGAGAGATCTGACCTTTTGTACAAAGGAGTTAGAAATTTGCATATATTGCATATTCATTTTACTACATGGACTTATTTTTCAAAATCCAAAAGCATTGTCTAGTTTAAGTAAATCAACCAATCGCAGATGTTTAATGTGCTCTCCAACTTTTTAGGCTGCATTGTTCTTTTGACGTATTGACGGTATTACTTAAGAGAGCAGCTGTAGCAAACAGGAAATCCTTTCTGCCTGTTACTTAGCAACAAATGCCCTGTTAATATTGCCCACCTGCTGAATATTGACTGTGTAAATGAGGAAGGCGATCTGACACGCTCATTGTGTGCATTGTGGAATATGTGAAAAGATTAAATACTCAGTTACTGCCATTTTTCATCTGACTGCCTTCTCAGAGCACACACAAACGAACATATTAATTATTACACTAATAAATGTAATCTATTCAAAGGGTCAGGTTCATAATTGGCAGTGAGAGATATTTCTGGAAATGTTTGAAAGAGCAGCCTCTCGTGAACACATGGAAGTACTGTACATGATATACAGCAGGCAAAAGCTAGGACGCATCTACTCCTTCACTATTCATACTTATTATAATAGTAATAATCAGGTGCGTCTGCTTTTTAAACCGAAAGACTGTACAAGTATGCCGGAGACTTGACTGACTTGAATAGACTAGACTACTTTAAATCTCTGCTACGACGCTTTAAGCTTGACGTCGACTAGTCGCTGATCATTCATGGCCTATAGAGGGCGCACTTTGAAGTCCACTTTTACGCTCCATTTCCATCAGTTAAAATGACAAATTGATGCATACTCTGAGAGCGCTCCACAGGATGTGTTTGATTATACCGTCTGGATGCTCAAAATGTATCGGGTGAATGTACGTTTTAAACGTACACCAAAGGTAATCTCCGTTCTGTTCAGCGCTGTGTCTATGCCATAGCTGTTCAGTCTCAACTCGAGGTTATTTGTTTATTAATGACATCATCATCAGTGACTAGTCGGCGTCGACTCGACTTTCATCACATTTATGTCAACTTTAAAATCGTTCAAATCCTGGTCTCGGCGAGTATCCTGGTAAACAGAAGAGAATGTAAACAGCTGAGAAAGTAAACTCACGTGTACAGTATCAGTGTATTGGATCCGTGCATTACGTCTTAAGGCCCTTTCACACCGGACGCGTAACGAAAAAGCGAAGCGCGAATATTTCGTATGCAAATATTTCGCGTCAAAACCATTCACATCAGCCGCGACACGAATTTGCGACGTTTCAGAGCTCCAACGGTCCAAAACATTCGCTGCGTCAGCTGAGAAAACACGGACAGTAGGGCTGGGATAAACGATTATTTTTTAAACGATTAATCTAGCGATTATTTTTTCGATGCATCGATTAATCTAATGATTAATTTTTCCTGTCCGAATTGGTTACGATTCGATTATCGATTATCTCCCCATTAATTGCCTAATAGCAATTCATACATGTTGATTGAATTGCAATTCAAACATTGCAATATATGTTTATTGCTCTTAAAATTCCAAAGTAAAAGACTATACAAGAACAATGCATTCAATAAAATCATATCAAAGTGCACGCACACACACACACACACACACCCTATTTTGAAGTTACTGCACTCTGCGTTTGTATTTTCTGCAAAAAATGTGGAGTCATGCCAAGGCAAAAGGGAGTAACTTCCATATTATCAATATTTGGTTGCTGATCACCATTTGCAAAATCAATATAGTAACACCTGTATAAAATCTAATGATCATGGCATTTATTTTGGATGATTTACAATTAATTATAGCCATCTTCTTATTACCATCATGTGCTTTGGTTGCATTCTGATGCCGTATTAAGGACACAATACGTCTTGTAAACAGTATCTTCATTGCTGTGCAGCAAAACTTACAGGTTGATAGGTGACACTGAATTATATGAACAAAATAAGATTATTTCTTATGAGTAAACATCTGCATATATAATGCAAAGATTTAAAAAATAGAACAAATAACAAATCATGTAAAAATGCATGGGATTGGAATAAGATAAATAGCAAATAGTGCCGCTGGTTAATCAAGGGTTAAGTTTGGCTATCACACTCTAATGACAGCACTGACTGGATCGGATTGCCCATTCATAGGCTAAACAGAGTAATTATTTATTGCAATATGTTTTTAATGTTTTTATCTAGTAAAAAAAAAATGATACAATAGGCTACATAGCTTAATTACTTTTACATCTTTGAATGAAAATCGCCCATAGCCTAAAAGGACAACTTTTAGATTGATGTGAACGACGAGTAGGAATAATTCTCAGAATGCTTGTGGATTAAACATCCCCGATGACATTCATTGCCATGGATTTTATCGGGTTTACAAGAAAAGGTGGGATATATGGATATAATTGCGAACTGTTACTACTGATTGTATGCGTGAGCGCACGCTGTCACGGCATTTGAGTGCACACAGTCGGGCAGCCCCAAATTGCCTGACAGCGCGCTGAGTGAATATTCTGCATTATGAAAACATGTATGACAGTACACAGGCTACACCGTAACTTAAACGCGGCAGACTTTAATAGACAGTAAAACAAAGGCGGGACACCATAACTGGATGTCGGTACCGTAACCTAATTTAAACATCTGTCTTCCTGTGTGCAGAAATTTGTTTATGTAGCATGCAGTGACAACAAAACACGTGCATGCGCACCTGTGCTCCGTGCGCGCTGCGCGCCAACCCACAAGCCTTGCACTTCTGAAAGTCTGAGGAGCCACTCGTGTTGCTACCATAGATATACATAATAAATAATATACTTAATTACATAATATACTTTATTATGTATATCTATGGTTGCTACTACTCTCCGGCGCCACCATCTTTATTTTGAGTCTGACGAATCGACGCGCATATTTTGCGTCGACGTATTTTTTGCGTCGACGTCATCGATGACGTCGACGCGTTGTCCCAGCCTTAACGGACAGTGAAGACGAGCTTTTCGTTTTATTTAAAAGACCGAAAAGAAGGTTGCAACCCAGTCAACAGAGTGTCTGAAAGGGATGATGCTAATCATGTACAGGAGCTAAAACTTTATCATGGCTGGTTCTGCACTTATTTTTTTAAGTCTGTGGGACAAGTCTGTTTTTTAAGTCTGAGGATCTCATCCCGAGACAGCAGCGCATCTGACGAGACAAACCGCACACTTCAGAAACCAATCGATCAGGACTGCTTCCAGTCACAATGTAAACATTTAAGTGCCACAGACATACGGCAACACATTCACTTTCCATAATCGCAGACATAAGGTTTAGAAAAAGAATAAACTATTCATAAAAGGTTAACTTAAAGGGTTACTTCAGTGATTAGCATATGGCCTTGTATCAGTAGAAACCCTGGAGTGTATTCAAATGATTGTGCTTTCCCCCCTCATATCCCCCTGAGACAAGAGATTTATGCATTTTATTTCTGGAAAAATTCCTCCTATGATGCAAATTGACGATATTTGCATCATAGGAGGAACGTTTGGCCAAAGGCTAAAGACTACAGCCAGCAGAGGGAGCCATTTCCGCATGTTTTGAATCTGCGCATGGGGGATGGGAGATTACACTCAGCTAGCAGGGAGAGCTCAGCTACAGGCACTCATTTAAACGGAGCTATGGTGAGCAATGTAAGTCTTCTAACTTCTCAAATTAATTTCTATGAAAGTTAAGCTTGCAAAGGCATGAACTGAAACGCGTGCGAGACTGAACTCGCGTTGTGAATGTATGCTGTTGTGAGTGTAGTCGTGATTACCTCAGCTCTCATCACGAGACCTAATCAGCTCATTTTTTTCACTCCTGCAGTTAGTGCTGTGAGACTCGCGCGGTGACTCACTCATTATATTGAACAGACACGTTCAGTTTTTAATTGTAGTGTCTTCTCAAACTCAGTCACTGTAATCCAGTAGCGGTGGCTTTGGGAATGGCCTCATAGGGCAGCGAAGCATTCTGGGAATTGTAGTCTTTCATCCCCATGAGACAAAAATACATTTTTTGTCTTTTCTCAGTCTAGAAGGCACCAAATTCAAAAATAATTTCACATTTCTACTACATTGAGGACCCAGTTTAAATACAGATTCATCTTCCCAGCGCTGAAGTACTCCTTTAAGTTATTGCTGTTATTGCTGATGCACAGCTTTGACTAGACCTGTAATCTCATGAGGTATGCCATACCTGGCAAAGTTTAATGTTGAGTGAATAGCTCGTGACATCAACTGGACATTTCGTCACCTTTGTTTCCTCGTATTTTATTGGTTAAAGCCGTTTTTGATCTGTTTTTAATGTAGAAAAAATGATTCACCACTCTTGACGGAATCTCTTTTGTAACTTTAATAAAGATTCATGTTTCATTTATACAGTGAAGACTATCCAGAGTTATTTTACATTTGCTTACTTTATTCCATGTCTCCACCTGAAAACTACAGTTACTTTTCTTTAATGTTTTACATTTATAGCCTAGTAGTTAGGCTAGTAGTCATAGCTGTGGTGTCAAAACTGGAATGGAGAATTGTGAATTTTTACTGGTATCTAAAATGTTGCCGTCATAACTGGCTGTCTTTGTTAAAACAGTTTCATGACCAGTAAAAAAGATGAATAATTTTCTTACATTTTCTTTTTAAAGAAATATAATTACTTAAATTATTGTTTATGTAAATCATGCAACACGTTTCTGCAATCTCATCTATTTCTTAACAACAAAAGTGTACAAAAAAATATGTTTTAATTTTTTATGGCTGGTAAATGTTCTTAAGTCATCAGGCCATTGCCACAAATGTAACTAAAAATATATATATATTATTTAAATTATTATTTATTTTCATTAATGTCATGCTTCTGCAATCTATTTCTTAACGCAACAAAAAATTACAAAAACTTTTAAAATAAGTAATTATGTCTACAAATAAAAGCACAACTGTTAGAAGAGTTTAGTTTTTTTGCAAATCCTCTTTTGAGAAAAGTAACTTGATTGTTCTGTCATATCTGATTTACTGCTTTCAATCTGCATCCCCAAAAGAGACCCCCTAGCTGGAATCGTCCCACAATCGACAATAGTGTCATGACTAATGCTCCGAGGGCAGATGACAGGAAAAATCAGATCAGAGTCGACTAACACTGAAGCTCCCGCATGGGGACTCTGATTTTGAAAGTTTAAGAGTTTACCACAGAACTGAAGTTTGTGAAAGTGAATGTAATTGATCCGCTTCTGCTGCAGCGGAACAGACTGCGACACTCTCGTCTCGTCTGGATGCTACTCTAGTTCATTTCACTTACATGTAGTGATGATAGCTGCTGAATTTCATCCATCTGTAGCAGGAGTCTTTATGATGAGGCCTGTACTGCGGAAAATTCCCCTCATCTGATGACTCTTGACTCAGGGTTGATTTCTGAGGAGGCTTGAGTTTGAGTCCAATCTCTGGCTGCCTAGAAAATAAGAAAATGAGACAGAAAGCCACAATAATGATTTAGGTTGGGATCCCATGCTCAGATGAAGATCTCTATCATGAAATATCTAAAATGGAAGCAGTAGAAACAGTCACAGTCAGGGTCAGCAGTCTCACACAGAAATACTTCTGACTTAGCATAAAATCTGGTCCAGTTTGCAGCTTATTCTGGTCATTTAAAGGTAATGTATGCAAGTTTTTGACAGTACTAAAGCATAAAAATACAATAATGTCTGCAGATATTATGGAAAAATGCTGAGTTCACAAACTCGTTTCTCAGAAAAGCACATTGACAGACATTTATTCTACTTTGAAATGTGCGTTTCAGTGTCAGTATGTCTTTGTTTTGGCGTAAAACACAGCGTATTGCAGCCCTGGAAGCCGGCAAACAAACTGAGTCAGCAATCGCAGAGTCTATCCGACCTAAAAAGTCTCAGCATCCATCTAAACATCTCTATGAGTGAGAGAATATTAAAAAACGGATAAATCAACTCATCAAGTCTCCTCACCTTACATTATCAATTGCGCTCGTTCCTGTTGTGTGGTCTCAAACTGGCAAACCGGGTGAGTGTCGAGTTGCATATTTTGAATTTGGACTTTCAACCACTAGCTGTCGTTCTTACATACTGCACCTTTAAAGAGGAAGGGACATTTGGATGGCATGACAAATGGCCAGAGACCGTTTTTAGAAGTGACTTCAACTGAAATACAAAAACACAATAACAAACCAGCAAGGAAAAACTCAAACAACTGCACAGATTCAGCCTACAACTGGTAGAATTGCACTGAACACTTAAAATATGATATTATCAATTACGAGAAAATAAAAAAATTAAGTGAAAGACTGATAAATTCACATGGCAAGATACAGAGTTGTAATTACATTAAACAAATCTTAATTGTGAGAAAAAATACTTTTTTAAACTATAGCAGGCTTCAGCAAATATTAGAAACATGTTTATGAATAATAATCTTGGTTTGTGTTCATCAACTTCTAAAAAAAAATAAAAAAAATCTTGTTGTGTCAAAATCAAAGTAGGTTTAATTTTTAAAAGTTTTGTATTTACTTGATTTATTTAAAAATAGCCACTACCACATCATTTGATAGATAAAGTTGTTTAATAAATTTATTTCTTTCGACAGTACTTCGAAGATTTTCTTCAAAGAAAATACTTTTATTCAGCAACTGATCAAAAGCAACAAAAATGCTGTTTTGAACTTTCTATTCATCAAAGAACCCTGAAAGCAAAAGCAGCAACTGTTTTCAACATTAATAATAATCAGAAATGTTTCTTGAGCATCAAATCATCATATCTGAATGATTTCTGAAGGATCATGTGATCATGTGAATGATGCTGAAAAATTCAGATCACAGGAAAAAATTACTTATTACAAGAGAAACTGTTATTTTATATAAAAATATTTCACAATATTATTTTTTGCTGTATTTTTGATTAAATAAATGTAGAGTAGTGTAGGCGTTAACATTTTATTTAACATATAATAGTGCTTTCAAATCGATTATTCACATGCAAAATAAAAGTTGTGTTTACACAATATATATATATATATATATATTATAATATATAAATACACTTATTTATGTATATATTTATGTACATAGTACATACATGCAATTTTTTATATATATATACATAAATGATTGTTTATATATACATAATAAAATAATCCTAAATACATACACTGTAAAACATTATTTAGCAAAAAAGTTACCTGGTTGCCTTAAAATTTTGAGTTCATTGAAATTAAAATTTTGAGTTAATACAATGAACATTTTTTGAGATTCGACAGCCTTTATTAAAATATTATTAAAAGATTTAGTAAGCATTTCGGGTAATTGTGTGTGTTTTATTTCTGATGATGCAGTGAAACATGCCAAATTGTGCTATTTTCATGATTTATCAAAATTTTTATGTGGTTCAGATACAATAATATTTTGAGTTTCTATTTATTAAACAAATTTCCTTCATTGTATAAACTCAAATTTTTAATTTCAATAAACTCAAAATTTTAAGGCAACCAGGTTACTTACTTTTTTAAGTTAAACCAACATTTCTTTTACAGTGTACATGCATTTGTACTCAAAAATACATCACACACAGATTATGTAAACAAACTTTTAATCGATTTGAAAGAACTAATATAAACATTATTAATAAAAACAAATGTGTTATGATGCTCGTGTACTGATATATCTATTTGATTGTACCACCCACCCCTAAACCATATAAACTCAACCTAAAAGCACACCGTGTTATTTTTCACAGTTAACTTGTGACCTCCCCACCAGCATCTGAATCATTGTTAACTCGCAGAGCCTTTATTACTAGCATGTCACCTCACTCCGTCAATCTCGGCACTTCCAGAGAGAGGCTGAAAGGCACCAAACACCTCAGCAACCAATGTAATTACTGCAGCTCGAGGTGTATAAACAGAGCTCCATCTCTGTGAAAGCTTCTATGAATCCGGGTAATTAAAGTGCCCCTGCTGCTTTTATTCAATCAGTGAGATGCCATTCCGACTTTCACAGGCGGCGATCAGAGGCGAAGGAGAGTTCGCCTTCACTTGTAAACGCTGATGTGAAACACTGCGGATATAATTGGATGATGCTTGCAAATGGCGTGTGGCACTGACCATAATACTGACCTATCGTTTGATTGCATGCAGGCTCATTTAAAGATGCCAAAGATGCACGAGAGGTGATTCCAGTACAGACACTAATCTAAGTTCCTAATCAAATATCTTGAAGGATTCCTAGCAACAACAACAAAAACAATCCAATCCCTTATTTGCTTAGCTCGTAATCACACATATTTGCAGTAAATTACATTTCTGTGAGGTGTGTGTGTGTGTGGCGGGCGCATAATAGGCGGTCAGGGACATTAACTGAGACTTAAAAGAGTGTTCTCCCAATTCAAGGAATAGTTCATCATCTAAAGATTGCAGTTGTGTCATTATTTATGTTAATTCGAGCAGTTTAACTGTCTTCAGCATTTATATTAATAAGCAATGCTTGCTGAGCAGCAAATTATCATATTAAAATGATTTCTGAAGGATCATGTGATGCTAAAGACTGGAGTAATGGGGCTGAAAATTCAGCTTTGATCACAGGAATAAATTACATATTAAATATATTCACATAGAAAAACAGTTATTTTCAATTGTAAAAAATATTTCACAATATTACAGTTTTTACTGTATTTTTGATACAAATATTTTTTGCTAAATCTTATATTGCACTATTTACATTCTTCCAAAAACAAAGATATTGGTGGAATATCTGAATTTTTGTTGAAAGTGGAAATATTCCACATAAAATAATAAGTCGCTATGACAGATTCAGTTCGGTTCGGTTCATTAAAGGATTCCTCAGACTGATTCAGACAGTAACACTTGAGTGTGTGAATCGTTTTGAATGATTTGAACGAAATTGAACAAAACTGATTTGTTCATGATTCAGACTACACCGTTTATACTGTAATATTTTTGATTCACTACAAATAATCTGTTCATAAAAGTAATTGGCTTCTGAATCATACTGCATCGATCGTTCTCACGCAACCTGCAAAGACAACTCACTAGAAAGACGTGTTCTTGTCATTATTTTATGTCACGTGTGTGATCGAGATGAGTTTTTAAAGCTCCACTGTGTGATATTTTCCCCATCTAGCGGTGTAAAGGTATATGACCATCCAGTGAATAATAATTTCTGTTCCTCTCAATTCTGATTTCGGTTTAACTCCTACGGTGGCCGATTTAGTCCAAGATTAACATGGCAATCCCCCTCTTCACATTCGACACAGTGCCATCGAGTGTTAAAACGCGAAAGGCCAAGCTTGAATTTACGGCTATGTCCCTCTTTGGCTAATGTACTTTCAAGATGGAGGGGCAACATGGCGACCGGCATTCGAACCCCTCACCCGTATGTATTTTCAATGGCATATTATAAACTTACGAGAATACTTTATTACTTGAAAGAAGTAAATATACATTAATGAGCACATATATTTTTGAAAGAACTAAGTGTTTTTAGCTAAGAAAAAACTAAAAAAGTTACACAGTGTAGCTTTAAAATAATGTGAAAATATGCTGCATAAACTACCTCTATGGAAACCAGAAGCTTCGTTATTTTGTCAAAAAATTACATTACTTTTTTTTTTTTTTTTTTTTTTTAAATAATGCAGGTTTGGAATGATGTGTGTGGATATATTGCATTTTCTGTGAAAGATTCCTTTAAATTTTCATTCTTCCCCTGGGTCATTTTGACCCGAAACCCTTTTTTTATTATTATTCTTTTATTTATTAAAATGTGTTCATTGGAGTGGTCCAAGACCTGAGGACTTTTGTCGCACTTGAACCATGAATACACACACAAAAAATGACTGGATTCGAGGAGTTTATGTGGTTGTGTGGCTGACTTAAGGACCCAGCGGAAAAGTGCCTATGCTCCATAAAAATCCATAAGGCCATCTAGTGGCAAAAGTCATGAAATATCATGTTACAATATTTTTTCCCCCACAAAAGGTCGGCAGAGACACCCAAATGTTGACCCAATGTGAGATATTTTGAGCTGATTTGCGCTGGTTATTGCATATATAAGAGAGCTTTTTTGCTTAAATTATATTATCTATTGATCAAATGTAGTAATTTAAAACTTAAATAAAATAGAAAATCTCACAAAAAATAAAAAAATATAATAAAAATGAAATGACAAATGCTATTTTTAGGGCTTCGGGTCATTTTGACCTGTAAGACTATGCGGGCACTAGGGGTTGAACGCTTCCATTTTTTTAAAGTCGACATTTATGTGATGAAAGTCGAGCCGAGTCGACTAGTCGCTGATGACGCCATTAATGAACAAATAAGCCTGACCCTTGAGCTGAGACGCGAGCGCGGGTTTTCTTGTACCTAGGACAGCTATGGCATATGACACAGCGCTGCTCATAAGGTTATTAATCCTACATAACAGTTTCTGTATCAGTTCTTTTGTCTTATGGTCGTTATATTTCTCACAGATTTCTGCTCGTTTTGAATAAGATACAGACAAAGTAGCACAATAAAGATTACATGTGAATGCATTAGTGAGTGATTGTGTGTGAATTAATTCTACCTGACAGCATCTCTCTACTAATAGTGAGGCTGTAAGTCTTAGTTATCAATATGCTAGAACGTTTCAGTTTCTAAGCTATTTTATTGATAAATCACAGAACTATGTTGACAATACATTTCTGTGCTACTGAAGGGTTTTGTGTGAGGCGCGCGCGATCTCCGCAGGATCGGGCTATGTGTGTGCGTTGCAATGCAGCACTTAGTTTAGCGCGATGACTAACTTACCTGTACAATAAGCGTGCATTCTCCCGATCAATTTTTAGCATCCAGATGGTAATCGTACATGTCTTGTGGAGAGCTCTTGGAGTATGCATTTATTTGTCATTTTTAACTGTTCAAAACAGAGCCTGCGTGTCAGGAAATTACATATCCTGTTGCGCCCTCTATAGGCCAGCGACTAGTCGACGTCAAGCTGTTAAGGTCAACTAGTCGGTGCAACCCAAGCCTGTGTCTCCCTCTCATTTACTGAAGCTTTCGCGCCTCGATCGCCCCCCGGTGGCCGGTCCCAGTATAGCCGCCCCTCTGTGTTTTCTAATGGACACGAGGCAAACTAAACAATAAAATTACAACTCAAATATTTTTTCCCCAAAGTTAGTTTGTGTCATTGAAGGCAGAAATCATCACAATGATTTCATTTCAAGTGTTCGTTTTTAAAATAAGTTTAGATTTAGTTAGTTATCTGATACTATAAAAACGCGGTGTGTGACGTTATGATTGACAGCTGAGACTGACGTCTTCTCTGAGTGAAGTTGTCACTGAGGCACTAACGGACTTTTTTCAGGTTTTTTGGAAGCAGATTGGAGCTTTAGCTTTAATTTCTACATTTCCATAAATGTTTATTTCACACCAACATAATTAATTGTTCTGCGTCTGCGAGAGTGTGGGCGGGCTTTTGATATCGCAGCTGTACTTCCTGCTCTACTTCCTGCGCTCTACTGCACAACTCCGGTCCCGAAATCGCTACTGCGCAGACTCGGTCCCAAGATGTCAGCGCCGTGCAGGCCGCCTGAAAGCTTCAAATCTGCCAAGCGGAAACGGATGATGTCGAGTCATCTATATTTTTTTACGGTCTATGGTGCAACCCCTAGCGGGCACTATGCAAATTTGTTACAAACCTACGTAGGTTCGTGCAGAAATCGAGACTGGAATTAGTTCTGAATCGGTTCTTTCTTTTAGGAGACAATATTACATTTATCATGATCTTTGAAACTTTAAGGTCTTTAAAAAAAGGGCACTTTAATTGTGGTTCTTTCTTTCAACATTGAAGTTAAGTAAATGATGAATCACCATAGCAACAGTGACAAACTGTCTGACATGCTATCAGTACTTAAAGATGCTGCGTTACTCCACAGAAAGATATTTTTAATGGGGGCAAGTGTGTTTCGCACTAATCATTGACAGGAGAGGTCACGTCTAATAGACCTCAGAAACTGAGGGGAAATGCATGAAAAAATAAATGAAAACTCTGCATCCTCTGAAAAGGGACTGATGGAATATGAGAGCTCAGATCTATATGGCTTTGAAGTAACAAGCGGTTTTAAAAGTGAAGTCTGAGATGTCTGTACAGGCCATGACTCGAGATGAATTTCCAGCTATGGCATCATCAACTAACCGAGGCTGAAGAATAACCTTAATCCTCCTTACAGACACCAGGAAAACAGAATAAGGACCGAGACTTACCCAAGCGAGACTCTGGGTGCGGAGGTTTTCCAATATGGATGAACTCTGTGTACGAGAGAGAGGGGGAGAGAGAGAGAGAGAGAGAGAGAGAGAGAGAGAGAGAGAGAGAGAGAGAGAGAGAGAGAGAGAGAATGCAAGAAAAACCCTCCTCCCTAATGCTGCTCAATTGAACATCTACAAGAAATATGTTCATAGCTGGAGGCCTTTACATAATAAAGGTCCCCGGACCTGGTACATTTTAGGTTGGTGACTGGTTACTTATAACCTCACAAATCATACCCATAATGCTAGGCTGGCAGTGGATCTGTTTGGTGAGCTGGTTAAGAAGGATATCTCATATGGGTAAAGTCTAGTATTGCATGTATCCTTTCAGAATAAGGCAATCCCGACTGCATCCGAAAGGGCAGACAAAACATCACGCAAAAGTTTCGTGTTCAACCAGGACAAATTGCTTGTGGCTGAAAACTTCTGGTTAGGCACATGAGGTCAGACCTGGTCAACACATTCTAGCATTTAATTTTGCCTTGAAAAAAATGCATAAAAAGTCAGCTGGTACTGATGCTTAAAAGTTTCTGAACCCTTAAGAATTTTCTGCATTTCAAAAAAAATTATATACACTAACATCCTATTTTTAACTCCTAGTCCTATTAAAAAAATACTAATAATAATCCTCATAAATCTATTTCTGCAAAAGTCCACAAACTTGCCTGAAATACCTTCCACAAAATATGTGAAAAACCTCACAATACAGTACATTTATTTGAAAGCCAACACAACAGAATTAAGTGTATTTGATGTTGCTAGGCAACGTGGGGGAGAGGACGCTGGCGTTGTCTGTTTGCCGCTTCTCCACCCACAACAAATCATGTTAATGTACTATTAGATTTACATTTTATTTTATTTCCTTATGTTTGTGACTAGTCTAACAGTCAGAGCTACAATTGGGACTGTTGCTGATTGCTGGCAGCCACTGAGAGGTCGTTGTTCGTCGTTTCGCCGTTTTCAACCGCTTCTCTAATGTTTATGTTTGAATTGCTGCGGTTGGTTTCTGGTTTGGAGGACATTTGATGTTTCTCGCCGCGGGTGCTCACTTGTGGTCTCCCTTGGGCTTGGGCTGCATGGTGGCTGAAGTTTGCACCGGGCTAGCGTCATCCGGGCTCTCGTCGTCGGCGTCCGGCATGATGTTGGGATGTTCTGCTTCTCGGCTGCGCCGCTGTTCCGTCCTGCATTGCGACCGTGGAGCGGCTTGGACATCTGCGCCGGCCCCGGTGTGTCCACAGAAGTGCCCGGAGGAATGTTCTGCCTCCTGCATGGTGCTGCAGCGGTCCCCGTCGTTTGAATCATCATGAAGAAGACCCATCATCTGGTCTTCAGCTGTCGTGCCTCGGCGATGTCATCGGGACACTGCCGCTGGGAGAAATCTGAAACATGGAGTGGACCACAGTGTGCTGCGGAGCTTACAGAGACTTCCACCATCAGCTGTTTTCTGTCCATCAGCTCTGTTTCTGTTCACCATCAGCTCTGTTTCTGTTCACCATCAGCTCTGTTTCTGTTCTATTTTCTGTGTTGGTTGATTGTTTGTAGTATTCTATATTTTTACTTGTTATTAATTTTTTTGTTATCCCCCCCCCCCCCCCCCCCTTGTTGCACTTTGAGATTCTTCGGAATGAAAAGTGCATTATAAATAAAATCTATTATTATTATTATTATTTGTATAAACAAGTGAAAAATCAAGCAACATGTTCAAACTTATGCTTAATGCAATTTACACTCACCTAAAGGATTATTAGGAATACCTGTTCAATTTCTCATTAATGCAATTATCTAATCAACCAATCACATGACAGTTACTTCAATGCATTTAGGGCTGTGGTCCTGGTCAAGACAATCTGCTGAACTCCAAACTGAATGCCAGAATGGGAAAGAGAGGTGATCTAAACTATTTTTCTTACACAGTTTAGGTACATATGACAGCATTTTTCATCTTCGCAAAAGTATCTAGTTTTGAGGATTTTTACAGGTGAAAGTACAAATAATTTGTCTATTAATGGTTTAAATATACAGTTAAAATTATCTAGTTAAAGGTTGTCTTAGTGTGAAAAACCTTTTAAAAATCTAAATAAACTTTTTGAACTATACAGAACCTTTTGTGGAATGGAAAGCTTCCATGGATGTTAAAGATTCTTCAAGGAAACCCATAGAGAACTTATGCCGATAAAGAGTCTTTATTTATAAGTGTGTAGATGAAAAGCCAACCGTAATAGGGGTCCATCTTAAAACAGTTAGTTCAGGCATAATTTTGACTTCTGTCATTAATTACTCGTCCTCATGTCATTCCAAACCCATAAGACTTCCATTCATCTTCATAACATAAATAATCTATCTAGAGATTTATATCCCTCCATTAACAGCTACGCAACTGATTGATCCTTGCTGAAGCTCAAACGTGCCACATAACTTGAGAATGAACCTCATTGGTTCTCAAACATGCCACATAACTCGAGAATGAACCTCATTGGTTCTCAAACATGCCACATAACTCGAGAATGAACCTCATTGGTTCTCAAACATGCCACATAACTCGAGAATGAACCTTATTGGTTCTTGCTGAAGCACAAACATGCCACATAACTCGAGAATGACCCTCATTGGTTCTCAAACGTGCCACATAACTCAAGTATGACCCTCATTGGTTCTCACTGAAGCTCAAACGTGTCACATAACTCGAGAATGAACCTCATTGGTTCTCAAACATGCCACATAACTCGAGAATGAACCTTATTGGTTCTCAAATGTGCCACATAACTCAAGAATGACCCTCATTGGTTCTCAAACGTGCCACAACTCAAGAATGAACCTCATTGGTTCTCACTGAAGCTCAAACGTGCCACATAACCCGAGAATGAACCTCATTGGTTCTTGCTGAAGCTCAAACGTGCCACATAACTCGAGAATGAACCTCATTGGTTCTCAAATGTGCCACATAACTCAAGAATGACCCTCATTGATTCTCAAACGTGCCACATAACTCAAGAATGACCCTCATTGGTTCTCAAACGTGCCACATAACTCAAGAATGACCCTCATTGGTTCTCAAACGTGCCACAACTCAAGAATGAACCTCATTGGTTCTCAAACGTGCCACAACTCAAGAATGAACCTCATTGGTTCTCACTGAAGCTCAAACGTGCCACATAACCCGAGAATGAACCTCATTGGTTCTCACTGAAGCTCAAACGTGTCACGTAACTCGAGAATGAACCTCATTGGTTCTCAAACGTGCCACATAACTCAAGAATGAACCTCATTGGTTCTCACTGAAGCTCAAACGTGTCACGTAACTCGAGAATGAACCTCATTGGTTCTCAAACGTGCCACATAACTCAAGAATGACCCTCATTGGTTCTCAAACGTGCCACAACTCAAGAATGTACCTCATTGGTTCTCACTGAAGCTCAAATGTGTCACATAACTCGAGAATGAACCTCATTGGTTCTCGCTGAAGCTCAAACGTGTCACGTAACTCGAGAATGAACCTCATTGGTTCTCGCTGAAGCTCAAACGTGTCACGTAACTCGAGAATGAACCTCATTGGTTCTCGCTGAAGCTCAAACGTGTCACGTAACTCGGGAATGAACCTCATTGGTTCTCACTGAAGCTCAAACGTGCCACATAACTCGAGAATGAACCTCATTGAATGCCTGAATGAAGAACACCTTAACTGGCATTACTCTGCAGCAACAAACGGCGATTCTCTGGTGGATTTCCAATGATTCACTGCATTAGCGAGAACTCTGGCTCACACAACAGCATATGCACACTGACACGCACACAAATAATTATTACAAATATCACACCTCCCCGAGGACAAGCTTGAGCCAACTGCACTCCGCTGCTGCTGATGAAGTCCTCATTATGTTTGCAGCTCAATTGAATGACCTCAGTAGGTCCTGGCTGATTATCAAGTACCGATAAGAGGCCGGAGAGCAACACAGGGGTATTTATAACCCGCATTCATGAGTGCAAAACACACACCATAAGCTCATACAGATTGTTATGAGCACCGAACTAATCTGGCCAGACGGCCAATTCATTCAGAGCTGGATACTGCCTCCACTACATTTATCACGTGTTAAAATATGCAGATGTGCAGGGTTTGCCGTTCGGCCCCCTCGGGCAATGCATTAGTGATGAACGCACCGGCATGACCTCATTCTGTACGGCTGCCGTAGTTGGACTTTCTCATAAAGCTTCTGGATAAAGACACACAGCAACACATGCACGGCTCATTTCTATTCTGAAAGCCATCGACCAGAACGGGAAGCCGAAGATTGCATCGAATCGTGTATTCTTGGAGAAAAGTCATGGCTCCAATCTGACTCTTCTTGATTGCCCCTATCAGATGCTTATCCTCTTTCATGAATAGATATTACATTACTTGGGCGAGACCCAGAGGGGATCTTTTGCAATTCCTTTTCATATTCACTTTCTTCTACAAGGCCCATTTACTTATAAATGACTGTGAAAAAGGGATCAAGGGAACTCTCTGCGAATTTGTATTCTGCGGTGGAAACGCTGCTTCTGCATGACGTGACTCTATCAAAACACTTCACAGGCATAGCGGTGGTCTATTGCTTCAACAGGCTGTTAACAAGGGCAAAATGTATGTGGCGCTGCTTGCGGGACTCTGATCAATTTCAATCATCCAGATTCACTAGGAATGTACACACCTGGAGAAAACCATCCGGTCGTATTTCCGTTCAACTCAATGGCAGCTGTTTAGCACGACCCTACGGAGGAACGTGACCCGCATGAAGCCCTCTGTGTTACTTAGAGTGGGAAAGTCTTAAAGGGTTAGTTCACACAAAAATGAAATTGATGTCATTAACTCCTCTCCCTAATGTCGTTCCACACCCGTAAGACCTCCGTTCATCTTCACACACAGTTTAAGATATTTTATATTTAGTCTGAGAGCGAATGCAAGTGTATGCACACTATACTGTCCATGTCCAGAGAGGGAATAAAAACATCATCAGAGTAGTCCATATGAGACATCAGTGGGTTAATCAGAGTCTCTTGAAGCATCGGAAATACATTTTGGTCCAAAAATAACAAAAACTACGACTTTATTCTTCTGATGTCTGATGTCACATATGAACTACTTCACTCTTAAAAATGCTGGGTTAAAAACAACCCAAGTTGGGTTGAAAATGGACAAACCCAGAAATTGAGTTGTTTGAATGGGTCCATTCACTGGGTTCAAACAACCTAATTCTGTGTTTGTCCATTCTCAACCGAACTTGGGTTGATTTTAACCCAGCATTTTTTAGAGTGTTTGATGTTTTTATTCCCTTTCTGGACATGGACAGTATAGTGTGATACACTTGCATTTGCTCTCAGACTAAATATAAAATATCTTAAACTGTGTGTGAAGATGAACGGAGGTCTTACGGGTGTAGAACGACATCAGGGTGAGGGGTTAATGACATCAATTTCATTTTTGGGTGAACTAACCCTTTAAGGCGTTTCACATTACCAAGTATGCAAAGTTCAAACTTGTGTCCTTGGTAGTTCGGACTTGCCGAGTTTCGACACTGGAGAAGGAACTCCCAGATCCGGTAATTCTGCGAAAGGAACAGCAGCGTTCTCTGGCTGTATGTATGTTTTAGGCAACCATAAAATTAAATATGTTTTAAAACTGCACTCTGCCTCTTTTTGTTTTCATTTAAAACATTAATCACCCCACAAATGTGATTCAAACCTATATTGATTATCTTGACTGCATCTATATTTATAACAAAATGAAATATAAAAACACAACTCATTAGATTAAAAAATAAATATTAATGTTGTTCATGTGCATGTGTACTCTGATTATCGTCCCTGTAACATTTTGACATAAAACACAACCCTGCCTCTTTGTTAAATGATCAATAATATATATTATAATGAATAAGAAGCTATACAAACTTCACTTGAACTTTAATGAGCTCTGAGCGCCGTTCATTGCCTGGAAATCACATCTCAATTTTTTTATTATAATTCATTACATTTATATAGCGCTTTTCTAGGCACTCAAAGCGCTTTACATGGAAGGGGGGAATCTCCTCAACCACCACCAATTATGCGCTGTTTATATTAATAAACCACAGATTTGAGCTTTAAACTAATACATTCTTGCCTGAAAACTCTTAAAACTACCATCCCTTTTAAATAGGCAGGTTTCTCCTCTGCTGTTGAGACTTACTGGTTGGTGCGAGATGCATTCTGGGATACCTGTCTCAAGTCCGCACAAGTCACCTCCTCTTGCCTCCTTGATAAAAGGAGCGGCTCAAGAACACATCAGGGGACTGTAAACTTTAAATATAGTATGCATCAACATCTTTTTCCCCCCGCAACACGCCCCCTCAGCCGGAATGAGTGGCAGAAGAGCTGGTGCATGACTGAGTTTAATAGGGAAAAATGCGAACAAGCGAGTAAAACAAATGATTATTATCGGTTTAAACTAAAGGTTGGACTCGATATAGTGTTCCTCACAACTTACCAAAGATCCAGTGATCCATGGATGTTGAGATGCTGACATTCATGAGCCTGATTTCAACGCTGTGGAAATACGTAAAGCTAATGCCCACTTTATAGAAATACAATATAGGTCGGTCTAAATCTGGGTGATCACTTACATTTTCACAAGTCCACAAGAACAAAAGGACAGACAAGAACGCATCTTGAGAAATGGCCATAGTATCCAGGAGGAACTTTTAACCGGATTGCCCCCTCAAGTTGAACTTTCGACTGGGAAACTTGGGAGAAGTACAACAAACCGTCAACAAACTTCTCTGTCTGTGTCTCAATGCACACAGCATATCCACCCGCTGTCTGTGGACATGATACTTCAACATTATTTCTGCAATATACCCCTTTTTTTGAGTGTTTGTATTCCGAGAGAGCAAGCACAACAAAGGTTTGCCCATCTTAGTTTTCTGACAAATGACCATGTGTGCTGGAACGAGCGCACTTATTCCCAGCTACAATATTCTTCCTCCACATCAGTTCTGCTCACATTTGTTTGAGCCAATCACCTGAGCCATGAATGACATGAATGTATATATATATATATATATATATATATATATATATATATATATATATATATATATATATATATATATATATATATATATATATATATATATATATACACAGTGCCTTGCAAAAGTATTCATACTCACTGAACTTTTTTACATTTTGACACATTACAACCACAAACAAAAAAATATTTGATTGGTATTTTATGTGATAGACCAACACACATATATATACACAGTAGAGGCCAAAAGTTTGGAAATGTTTTTGAAAGAAGTTTCTTCTGCTCATCAAGCCTGTATTTATTTGATTAAAAATACAGATTTTTTTTAATTGTGATATATTATTAGAATTTAAAATATTTGGTTTTAAATGTATTATACTTTAAATGATCATTTATTTCTGTGATCAAAGCTGAATTTTCAGGATGGTTCCTCCAGTCTTCAGTGATCATGATCCTTCAGAAATCATTCAGATATGAGGATTCATTATGAGTGTTGGAAACAGTTCTGCTGACTAATATATCTGATGAATAAAAGGTTTAAAAGAACTGCATTCATTCAAAATAAAAACATATTTTCAAATAATATAAATCTCCTTTACTATCAATTTTTTATCAATTTAACACATCCTAGCTGAATCAATTAATGAAATTAATGATTTTTTTTAATGAATAAATACTATTATTATTAGTAGTAGAGGTAGTAGTAGTAGGCCTACTATTATTATTAACTGGCAACATTTGGCAAAGAAGGTTTTGACAAAAAAAGCCATCATCCGCTGCTATATTCTTTTTAATTTATTGTATTATCACTCTAAAAATTCCCAATTAATAAAATGTTGGAAGAGCAAAAAAATATATGTTGAACTAATTTTCTTACTTGCGCTTAGGTAAGAAGACATATTATATTAAGTCTGCAGAAATATATTTGAAAAACATTAAATGAATTGATATTTTCAAATCCAGTTAACTTAATTTAACTGGATTAACTTCCAGTTAATTTAGAATTGCAAATGTTGACTGGACTAAAAAACGCGAATCAATCAGTCAATATTTCATAAAAATAGGCTATGGGCAACACAATATTTTACATTTACTATGGTAGGCTACAATGATTTTTATTTGTGCTGTTGAAATGGGCTGTTAGAAACATTTGATAATAGCCTATATCAGAACAATATTTGTGAAATTAGATGTATTTTCGATGTTTTGTTTATGATGGTATCTGCATTATGATGAGAAGATGGATCCTACAACACTTACATATTACAAATTTAATATACATAGGCCTATATAATTCATGAACATATGTAGATAATTGTGGCATTTAATCTGCCTAATTTTAATGAATACGTAGGCTACAAGAGCTTGTTTGACTATGCGGAGGGATCTGTATTGCTCGTTTGATTTCGCGGAGGGATCTGTATTGCTCGTTTGATTTCGCGGAGGGATCTGTATTGCTCGTTTGATTTCGCGGAGGGATCTGTATTGCTCGTTTGATTTCGCAGAGGGATCTGTATTGCTCGTTTGATTTCGCGGAGGGATCTGTATTGCTCGTTTGATTTCGCGGAGGGATCTGTATTGCTCGTTTGATTTCGCGGAGGGATCTGTATTGCTCGTTTGATTTCGCAAAAAGGATACAGATCAAAGGACGCGCATCAGGCACATGGTCCAAAAAACACAATAAACCAATCAGAGTCTTATCTCCGATTCCCTTTAAAGGGGGGGTGAAACACTCAGTTTCAGTCAGTGTCATGCCATCTTGAGTACCTATAGAGTAGCATTGCATCCTGCATATCTCCGAAAAGTCTTTATTTTTTTAATAATTATATAAGAAAGATGCGCTGTTCCGAGTCTTTCCGAAAAAAGCCGAGCGGGTGGGGGCGTATCGTGTGAGCGGAGGTAAATAGTGACGTGTGCGCCGCCGTGTTGAGTGCGTCGTAATGCTGTCATCCCTAACAGCGGGAAAAACTTTATTCAAACTAAAAATATGGCTTTTAATCAGATACAGCCATACATCTATGATCCGGAATCAGACCCAGAGGCTGCAGTTGAACAGGAGCAGCAGCAAAAACGACTAGAGCAGGACGTCTCTATGTGGTACAAGTTATACACTAACTATATAATATGCTGAGCGACTTGTGTTATTTACATATTTATACTTGAATTATATCGTCGTATTTTTGTCTTTGAAGGTGTACATGTGGGAAGTGCAGTTGTGCACGTGTGTGTGAGTGTGTTTACGCGTGGTTTGTGTAGACAACACGGAATAGTAGCGCATTTGAATGAAGAAGCGCGCTTATTTAGTTCAACATATTTCCCCCCTCTTTGTGTATTGTTGTTTGGAGTGCTTTTACAATACACAAACATAAAGTTACACATATAGTGGCCAGCTAAACAAATGTACACGCACTACACATCGCATGCTCCATTGATCAATTTCTATATATAGTAATATATATAGTAACTATACGTGATCATGTTTGGGCTACCAGGTTTTTGTTGGTCAATGCGCAGTCGTTTTCAGGTAGCCTACTCAAAATAACAATGCACCAATACACCATTGGCCAATAGGAGCGAATGACGCTGGACATGAAAATGATAACTGCGTCGGACTAAAACTATTTAAAGTATTTTGCTGTCACCAACAACAAAGCCACGTGGATTAATTTTGGAGTTATGAATGTTGCCAGTAATTCGTGCATAACATGAACATAGCAGTTCATTGAACATGTATAGCACTTCAAAGTCTACATTATATCTTCAAACATGGAGCCTCAGGTGACGTTTATGGCAGCGTTTATTCATATGGCCCTTTTTTCTGCGTTTGCAGGGAAGCCAGCATTCAGAGAGCTTTAAAGCCTGTCATAACTGTCTCTTGCACCTCACGGCATCGAGGAGAGGAAAGGAAAATGCTGCTTTTTAGGGCTGGTGTCGATACAGCGGAAGTGAAAGAGAATTGCTAATTCATGACGGATCGATTACCGTTCGTCCCGGTGTTTTTGAAGAGAGTCCAGAGCCTGCAGACCATAAGGTTGGTTTTTAAAGTTCAGCTTCTTCTTCTGTCTGTTCTCCACAGCGTCAGCAAGACCTCCAATGCACACGTTGTCAATAAGCATTAAAATGAGGAAAAGAGTACGGCGGGCGGCCTGACTGAAACAGAAGGAGCTCTTAATGTCAGGCCTGTCTGGTGTAGGAAACTCTGGGTTTCAGAGTAATGTTTTAAAGTCTACCGAGCTGACTCACCGTATGGACTGCTGACAACCTAAACTCGTTTTTTAACCTCTACTCATTTAGGCAGATTATGAAGTGACAGGCTTATACAACCAAAATACATTTGCCTTTGTTTTCTATGTCAGCATAGGAAAACTGCACACCATATGGTGCATCATTTGCTTTTCATTACATTGCATTAGTGCTAAAAGCTTCTAGATAAAGGCCTAAAGAAATGCAAAATTGCCCAATGTATAAATATTTTTTTTACCGTCCAAAATCAACTATGACTTCTTAATCCCTTGGAGGACATAAATGTAGCTTTATATTAGTACAATTTGATGTTCTAATAAACAGATACAGACAAATAATGGGTTTAAGTTTATTTATATAGTGCCTTTCCCACATGCTGCAAGTTTTCTCTTAAATAAATGAGTTTCGGCTTGGTGTTTATAGACACTAAGCCGAAACTAAGTTTTTTGTTGTTGTGTGTTTATAGTAAATATGGTACATGCTAATAATTTATATTTTTTCTTTCCTGCTCTGTTCTGAATACTTTTTTTTGTGGAGTGAGGGGAACTAAAATACATTTTTATAATGATTGTGAAACATCTATTCCTTTTATTTACCAATATTTAACATTTATTTCTGTTTATGTTGTGTCAGATGCAATTTGTCTGTGCTTTTTCTCTCAACAACCTGGTGCGACCTTTAGTCAGAAGCTACTTATTTTCCAGAAAATACAGGATATTACTTCTAGACATGCAAATATACCAAAGCATAAGTATTTTACAAGATGGTAATTCAGTGTTATTTGTAAGGAAATGTACATTTATTTGAGAAAAGAAAGGACGGAGGCGTGTGTAGATCATATGAAAAGGTTCTCATCACGCAGGGTTATTATAATTAACTAAAACTATTAAAACATGAGTTCATTGAAATAAAGATGAAATAAAATAAATATTAACCTACATTTTTTTTCATTAAAAATAAAAAAGACCTTAAAAAGTACAAACCAAATTACAAAAAATGGAAAAAAATAAACATAAAAACAAAACAATAAAAGCTTTTATTTTATATTGAACTATATATATATATATATATATATATATATATATATATATATATATATTAATTTGTATGAATCTGTGTTATTTTATTTGTTATATATATTATGTAAAACAAATAAAATAACACATGGATTCATACAAATTAGTGACCAATTTGCTAAAATGTGAACTGGTTAGGAATCGCCATGAGAGCATGTTGAAACGTCTAGTTGCAGTTATTTTGAGTATTTGAGTTTTATTGTGGTATCAACTTATTCTGATAAACCCGCCTCTAAATGACATGTACGGACCAAATAAACAGTTGTTGGTCAGTTCTCATATCAGTCAGATATTCTGGACTCTTACACAGTAAGAGACTAAGGCATGAAATGGACTGACTCGGACACTAAACATGAATATTTCTGAAATTGATTTGGTTCTGAAGCACTAAAATGACACCATGTCAATATTTTCTTTGCTATTGATCCATTTTTCCCATCTCTTCATCCATGTTTGCCTTATAGGCCGAGGGTAGCGTGACCTGTTGTGGATGCCGCTGATGGAGTGGGCCGAAATGCTCATCTCACAGCGCAACCGATCTTGACCTACGCGGCCTTCTCTGCATTTAAGCCTTTCTCCCGTAACACCTGCCAGATTGAGGCCTCCGTTGGGTCATTACCCACAAGACTCTTTATTAAACTCATCTGTCAAACGGCACATCATAAAGCAAAAAACGAACGTCGGAAAAGCAGACCCAGATCTCACCGTCTGTTAGGTAAGCATCCCGAATCGTTATCTCGCCATCTCTGCTTGACTTTCTCTGTATGTGGAGTCAATGTTATTGACACACAGGCTTACAGGCAGCTTTCCAAACCAGCAATCTCCTCATGCTGTATTATTTATTCTCAGCTGAAGTCGAGAGGTGAACGTGTCTTTGCCTAATGAGCTGTTTTTTGGGGTTTTCAGTGCATCTTTCTGTTTCTGAATCTGATATGTAATGCGGTACGTGGGAGATTTAAGAGGGAAGGCTGCAAATGTTATAAAACTGACATTTACTGTTGCTCCAGTTCGTCAATTAGCTTTGATAGTAGTAGCAGGAGTTATGCTGCACCCAGTCAGGCTGCATGGTAGGATCTGTGGCAAACTGTGCTGGTGTTGCGAACATCTGAGATTGTCTGTGTTCATCTTCATCTACATATCAAACTTCTTGCAAACTGCACTGAATTTAAAGCTCTGAAATCGCCCCCTATATTCTCAATTCCCTGCTTCACTCCACTAATATAGTCCACTTGAAGGAGTGAATGATAACGAGTGAGTGAATTTGGACACTGTGACCCTGTCCCAAATGGCACACTTCATCTGCAGTTTCGGTCTTGTGGACTTACAATTGCCGCTGTGTGCTTGTGTCCACAAGACCGTAGTGTGTCCCATTCGTCATTTAAGCTTAAAGAAGGGTGCCCGTGAGCCTCCTTTGGCTGCTATACGCCCTCGATGCGCACTTCAGCTGAGCCCGGAAGATCATGAGCTATGCAGCAGACTTCTACCCGGCAGTCAAAGCGGCATTACGGCGTGAAAGTGCGGACTCAGAGGAAGAGCGTGAGGGTTTAGGGTGCCATTTGGGACGGGGTGTGAGTGCGCTGGAAGGGACATCTCAACATGCAAAATGAATTTGAATGAAATAACTATTAACATGATTTCATGTCTAAAAGACCCTCATGTCGTTGGACACCCGTAAGACCTCCGTTCATCTTCAGACACAGATGAAGATATTAGTGTTGAAATCCGATGGCTCAGAAAGGCCTTCATTGACACCAATGTCATTTCCTCTCTCAAGACCCATAAAGGCACTAAAGACGTCGTTACAAAGCCCATCTCACTACAGCGGCTCTACAATCATTTATGAAGAGAGAGAATAGTTTTTGTGCACAAAAAAAACCCAACTAAATAATGACTTATAAAGTGATTCAAAACAAAGATTCGAACTGTTATGAATCAGTGAATCGATTCATGATTCGGGTCTCCAATGTCACGTGATTTCAGCAGTTTGACTCGGGATCTGAATCATGAAAAATTTTCCTAAAAAGAAAAAGAAAAAGAAAGTACATACCGAAATTAGAAAAAATAACATGAAAAAAAAAAGCCAATTAAAAATATTAATAAATTTACAAAAAAACAAACTAAAATTTAATTTAATTTAAAATTCATCTAATAGCCCATTATTTTTTATTGAATTGTTGTATAATATCAATATCACATTTGCAAACGTGCTGATATTCGGAAAGTTTTGATTTTGCTGTTTAATATTACAGGGTGTCCGCCGGGTTTTAAAAAGTATTAAAATGTGATAAATCAAAATTGTCAAATTTAAGGCCATTAAAAGTGTTAAATGTGGTCTCAGAGGTATTATTTTTTTCCAAATTAGGTATTATTTTTTCAGACTAGCAGGTGTCCTATTCTGATTGAAATTCTATCTGCGTTCGCGTTAGTTCGTTTAAATATGGGCTTTAGCATATCTGGGCACATTATCAAAGATCGTTCGTCTCCGTCTCAACGTATGTTTGATGCTGACGTCATATTCAGTGGTCGTTCGGCATCATCTCAGAGCACTGCGTGCTCAACAGAAGGGGCTGGCTTACGTTTTATTTTAGACTTGCTTCAAGGCATATCTTCAACGACTGTCCTCATAAGAGCAATCTTAAACGATTTATTTATATTTATAAAGTCTAAAATGAACAAAAAGAGTTGTGTGAGAATGAGGCGCGATCCATAAACAGTGAGATCCGCGTGTCTGTCTGCTCTTAAAGGGACAGCAGCCAATAAAGCTTTAAAGGATTAACTATTTAATTTATATTTTATGCAGTGCAGACTGCATATAACTTTATACAATTTCTGTATTTCCTAACTGTTAAGACAGGAAGGGCAGGAGTAAACATGACATTTATTATGGGTTTATGTTAGCATTGTTTTAAGTTTACTTAAATAAAAAACTGTTAAATTTTTGAAGCCTAATAATAAATGTAAAAAATAAATCAGTAGCTGTATTAATATCAGTAATACTGGCCTTCATTCATAAAAAGATGCCATTTAAACAAGTATTTAAAATATACTGTCTTTATGTTGTTTCTACATTAATTTGATTAACTCTGAAATTATTATATTAAAAAATATTAAAAACGTACAAAAACATTTCTTTTTTATTGCGATTAATCACAGAAAAAATGTGTGATTTTTCTAGTTAAAGTTTTTAATCAATTGACAGCACTAGTTTTTAGTATTTTGTTAAATTCATCAACTTATCACAGTTATAGAAATGTAATATTTGGCTCAGGTTTTGTTGTTGGAAAAAAAAACACTAAATTTAATTGCTGAATTACCATTTATTAATTGAAATCAAATGTGTATGCAGTAATGCTTCTCCTTAAAGGAACACGCCAACTTTTTGGGACTTTGGCTTATTAAGTGTATCCCCCAGAGTTAGATAAGTCCATAGATATCATTTGAAGAAATCATACACTACTGTTGAAAAGTTTTAAAAGGGTTGTGAGTCCTAGGGTGCTTTTACACTTGTAGTTCATTTGGTTTGGTTAGTTTGGTCGGGACCAAAAAACAAAAACAAAACATAGTCCTGGTCCACTTAGCGTTCACACTGGCATTTTTAACAGCGCACCTAAAGTTACCGAACCAAAGGCACAGGGAGACAGTCACAACCTGATTGGTCGGCTAGTATGACGTAGGAGCTCGCTTACCCAACATTCAAAACAATGCTGTGTGCCGGATTAAACGCCATCATATTATGCGTGTACATATGGCATTATTTTACCAGCTGAAAACTCTTGAAGAGCTCATAAAATGTTCAAAACATTCAAAACAGCAGCAGGATTTCCTCCGTTGCAGAAACGAAGATCTGCTGCAAAAGAGACGGCAGTTCAGTACAGACTAATGGCCAACACAGGTCCTTTGATGAGAAAAGCCAGGTTTGCTTTTTGTGTTTTTTCTAGCATTTTCAAAACGTGCTCATCGGACCAAATATTGATAAGGTACTTTACCTCCTCATTGCTCCACGTTTGCCCTCAACTCATTTTGGATACACCGATCTTTCCACGTCTTCAAATCAGCTGACTTGTAGCGTCGCATCTTGTGACATTACGTGCAGTTTTTGGTTCGTTTACATGTCTTTGGTCCGTGTTGCGTTCATATATCAGTCGAACCGCACCAGAGTTCGTTTGGAAGCGGACCGAGACCCATCTTTTTAGCGTTCTCTGTCCGCTTGTTTGCGCACCAGGGTTCGGATGGCAGCGTTCACATATGTTCAAATGAACCGCACTAACCAAGCAATCGCACCAGGGTTCAATTTAATCCAACCAAACATGACAAGTGTGAACACACACTAAGTGTACACAATTCAACATGGAAAAGAAAACCGTAAATTAAAGACCAAGAGTAATTTGCTTCCCCCATGATTCTTTAATTCTGAAAATCCCATGTTTCCCGGTGGTGATTATAGCATCGCTCCGACATCTCGTAGAGGCGATCATTCTGACATGACTTGAAGGCCGCGTCTCTCTAGATATGTCCCTGTTTTCTTCCACTGCTGCTTGTGTGCGCCGCTCACCTGCTGAGCGTGAGATTGCTCTCAGGCTTTGACTAATTGCTTTTCTTCAGCGAGAGCGTGAGAGGAAACCTTTTGTGAATTTGCTGAAGCTCTGAACGTGTTGGATCTGGTGCTGTTTTTGGCACCTCCGTCCCAGGCTTCCTCTGTCCTGGCACGGATTGATGTCTGAAGTCGTGGAGTGTACATAAGCTCAATACTCTCTATCTCGTCTTTCCTTCTTCATCTCTTTTACCTGCTTCTTCTGTCCTCCTCACTCAGTCCAGGACAATGTCTTTGGACTTCAGAGGTCCTGTCAGGTTGGACTGTCACTTCAGCACTCGATTGGAATAAAACTTTGAGTCTGGACGCACAGGGATCGCCGGATAATTAGTTGACACGCAGCCCACCGTAAGCAGGTGATTCTCACATTCCTCATGCTTTCGAGTTTGCTCTCCATTGTGTGCTTTTTGTCTTTGTTTTGTTTTCCTCCTCCGTCTGTCACACACAAGCCTTGGCACTGCAAGGTGAATCTCCCAGCGTCCCTTACACGGGCAGAATGCCAAATAGATGTGCCGAGTCATTGGCAGACCCACGACGAATCTGTGGAAAGAGCTGGGACACCCATAAATTATAAGGTTTTGCATCCATTACATGTCTGATCATTACATACCGTATCTTGACTAATGTAATTATGCTTTAAGCTACTAATAAGAGTGTATTACTCATAGCTTCATTAAACACATTTTACCATGATGTGTTGGGGAAATCACATTATAACTGTCATACCATGCAGATATAATAAAAGCAATATACATTTACACGTGTATATATATATATATATATATATATATATATATATATATATCAGGGTATCCGCGGGGTCTTGAAAAGTCTTAAAAGGTGATAAATCAATTTTGGGAAAATTAAGACCCTTATAAAGTATTAAAAAGTCTTATCACAGCTTTATAAAGTCTTAAATTTTGAAAGTATTTTGTTCAAGCTTTGTCAAAAGAGTTTGACTCCAAAAAGTATTTATGAATATATTTATTTTCATCCTCATAAGTATTGAAAAACAACGGGGCTCTCAATCTGAAATCGTTTCGGAGTGCGCGCGCCAGGGACGGACATTAGCACCGCCACCTGCCAAATGCGGCTGATTTTGAGTTGTGGCGGGTAAACTCGCTTCACCTACCGAGCTGTTTCACCTCTTTGTAAACTTTGTTCAATGCATGCGAGTGCTGCCGTATGTGCGCATATGACCAGTTGTTTTCTCCGTCATCACTCGCGTGAAGACGCGCTGTGAGACTCGCGCGCTCTGTGAGATCTGACGCTGTGCATCATCCGAGAGAGCGCGCGAGTCTCACAGCGCGCAAATATTAAGTTCTCTTTCAAGTCTTGCGCTTAAACGGACAAATTCACACAAGAAGTATGTCAACATGTCGATCTTGATGAGTATCCTAGCAGACATCGTCTGAATATGCCTGTGAACTGTATAGTGTGCACAGTCGAGAAAGACGAGCATATCCCTGCATCAGGTCTTAAAGGCACAGTAGCCTTTACTGCTGCCTGAGTGATGTCCTTATATTTAGTTTGACATTAAACAATGCTCTTGAGTGAATAGCTTTTGTAAGTTTAATAAGGATTAATCTTTCATTTAAACAGTTAAATATGCAGTTATTTTACATTTGATTACTTTATTCAATTCTTTCTGCAGGCCAGTAGGCATGAACATTATTTTTTAATTTACACATGAGTGAGGTCGAGTTAAACATTTTAGTTTGAATTTATTTAAATTTTTTTCAGTTTTCGGCTTTGGTTTCTTCTTTTTTGGTTTCAGCCAAGAATTTTGATTACGGTGCATTCCTACTGACAATGTTCTGCTCAGTGTGTCGTCAACACGCTTCAAAGATGCCAGAATGAATAGTTTAATTGTTGGGACTAAAAACCATAAAACTGGAAGCCATAAAAGACCACAAATCATTGTGAAAATGTCAGTATTTCATTGAGACTTGAGATTAAATAAACTGCTTAAGTATTGTAGAGCTTGTAGTATTAATTTTCACATGCAATTACACATTGTCAGTTAAAAACAAAAAAGTGGCTGGTAAAAACATTGAGTGGTAGACTTTGAAAAAAGTTAATTTCCATCCCTAGCGAGCACTGTCTACGGGTGACGTCATGTATTTTGCGAAATGCGCAGTTAGGGGATGTGTCGTCCTCCTTACGTTGCGAAACAGATATGCAATATAAACGATACAAAACTGGCCTACGATAGAGATTTTAAGTCGACATTCGACTACAACTGTTTATTAAAGGTTTGTTGCCGATTAGAACTTGGTGCGATGAGGTCTTAAAATATTTTGAGAAGGTCTTTAAAAAGTCTTAAAAAGGTCTTGAAATTAACTTCAGGATTCCTGCATATACCCTGTATATATATATATATATATATATATATATATATATATATATATATATATATATATATAAAAAAGTGGTATCACTTTAGTATGGGGAACACATATTCACTATTAACTATGACTTTTGCCTCAATAAACTCCTAATTTACTGCTTATTAATAGTTTGTAAGGTCGTTTTCGTAGCATTTAAGTTTAGGTATTGGGTCGGATTAAGAGATGTAGAATAAGGTCATGCAGAATAAGGCATTAATATGTGCTTTATGAGTACTAATAAACAGACAATATCCTAGTAATATGCATGATAACTAGCAACTTGTTAATAGTTAAAAACTGAACTTTAAAATAGTGTTACCAAAAGTTCTATAATTATGCAAATAATATTGTTAAAATGATATTTTTTTATATATATGCTTGAAAGTTTGAAATGATAAAAATGACTAATTTCAAAGTTTATGAACCACTGATTCTTAAAACTTCTTAAAATACTTATTTTCCACCATAATTAGCAAATAAATTCTTTAAAAATCAGACATGATTTTCTGGATTTTGCTCATTCTGTCTCTCATAGTTGAAGAGTACTTATGATGAAAATTACAGGCCTCGCTCATCTTTTTAAGTGGCAGAACTTGCACAATGGTGTTTGACTAAATATTTTTTTGCCCCACTGTATGGCAACATTTGATTGGATAAATTTGCTCTAAATACGACAAAAGCAATGTGACTATAAGCCGAAAGAGTATGGATGAACAGCAGCATCTAACTGAATATATATTTTATAAATTTATACGAACAAACCAGTACACTTCTGAATAAATCCGACTTTCCAGTGCTAAATATGACACAGGAGACATTTTAAAATAGCAGGCTTGATTATATCCTCGGTGTCATTAATGTCTCGTTTATGTTTTATGGTAAAATAACACCAAATATAGTTAGCTTCTCCCCAACAATAACACTTCAAATCAAAATCGGCAGATTTCCCCCCAGAAAAGAAATGATGAAAAAGATGCTGTTTTGGCAGAGCAGTGTGCCTGATTCTTGTCTCTTTACAGGAGACACATGCTGCATTTTCATCTGAAAGGTGCCTAGACATTACTGGATCCTCAGCGAGTCATTTAAAAGACCTTGATGTTCATGAGTACAGCGGGTCCTCCATAATTATGCTGATTTCTGAGACGCCTCATTCTGGCCAAACACTAAGGTATGTATTTTTCAGGGAGAAAGCAAACACTCTGTGGAAAATCCAACCAAGCAAGATAAATGTCTGTTAAATAAAAGTCAAAATATGAATAATGATCCCCTCACAGTCCAGAGAAGAGTAAAGATGCCACTGGACAGGGAACAATAATCGCATTCAGGCAGCTTGCATTTGCCGTGTTTTTTGTTGTTGTTTTTTTTGCAAATGCAGCACTTTGAACAGGTAATTACAGAGCAAACGGAGGAGAAGAGTTGACAACTGTGCGCTTCCACACGCGAGGTGGATTTGTTTATATTTCCAAGGAGAGGGATTTGAGGTGCATGCATAAGCACATTCACTCGCTGACCTAGAAAACTCTCTAATGATGCCAACGGCAATATGATTTAAACAAACAGTTCAAACCGCCGAATCAACAGCGGAGAACATTCGCTCTTCGGCATTAAACCTGCAGGTATTTCCATACTGCCTTAGGATTGATCATGCTGGCGAACAAGAGTTTCATAATATCTCTTTTGTATCTACATTAATGTCCAAAAATGTGGTTAATATGTTTTTGAAACGCCTCTTATGCTCACCAAGGCTGCATTTCTTTGATCAGAAATACCAACAGGAACAGTAAAGCAGAGCAATTGCAACAGTATGATTGTGAGATGTTTTCTATTTTAATATTTTAAAATGTAATTTATGCTGATTTGCTGCTCAAGATTAAAAACAATATAAAATTCAAAAGAACAGCTTTTATTTGATTTGAAATAAAATCTTTTATACCATATCAAATGTCTTTACTGTCACTTTTATTCGATGTAATGCATCTTTGCTTTAAAAAGCACTTTTATTCACTGACCCAAACTAATGTATATCTCTCTCTCTCTCTCTCTCTCTCTCTCTCTCTCTCTCTCTCTCTCTCTCTCTCTCTCTCTCTCTCTCTCTCTCTCTCTCTCTCTCTCTCTCTCTCTCTCTCTCTCTCTCTCTCTCTCTCGCTCTCTCTCGCTCTCTCGCTCTCTCGCTCTCTCGCTCTCTCGCTCTCTCGCTCTCTCTCTCTCGCTCTCTCTCTCTCGCTCTCTCTCTCTCGCTCTCTCTCTCTCGCTCTCTCTCTCTCGCTCTCTCTCTCTCGCTCTCTCGCTCTCTCTCGCTCTCTCTCGCTCTCTCTCGCTCTCTCTCTCTCTATCTATCTATCTATCTATCTATATATATATATATAATTGTATTAATTTATTGCAAGCTATATATCCCAGATCACTGTAAAAAAAAATTCAAGTGCTTTCAACTAATTATTATTTAGTAACTAGTTCCACAGATTTTTTACGTTCACTCAATTTCATTCTAGAAATGAATTAATATTTTTTTAATTGGCTCAAACGTGACTTCAACATTAAAATGTACATTTGCTCAATTATTTTTAAAGTTAATTGAATTAATAATTTTTAGTTGGCTCAAACTTGACTTCAACTTTAAAATGTATGTTTACTCAACCTGTTTTTATAATTAATTCAACTAAACATTTTAACTAGGGGTTTCATTTGTAAATGGTTTTAATTGTTACTAGAAATTGCAGGTGAACTAGTTACATGTTATAGCAAGAATAAAAACAAATGAAAACCCATTGTATCATCTGCATTTATAACATTTGTCAAACAAACAATACATTTTTCCCCTACTATGGTAGTGAGTGGTTGCTCTATCTGCTTGGTCCGCATGACAGCTTTCACATTACTAGTTTTTCATACAAACTGTGCCCTGCTCTGAACTAAACTGCCAGCAATACTACCTTTATTTATATTCTTAAAATGAGAGAAATCACTGCTTATCTGAATTTTTATGCTAGGCTTAAGAGACATGAACAAGTTCTTTGATAAACATCTATGACCTTTGATACATATCTAGTCTTCATGCTGTTTTAGTGATTATTATTGAATAAGTATGGCTTCACTAATATAAACGTACATTTGCATAAAGCATGCATATTTGTCCATACCCATGTTGATTAGAGTATTAAAAACTTAATTCAAACTTAATTTAAGATACATTTACAACAAATAAACACCTGTGATTAATCGCGAGTTAACTCATGACAATCATGCGATTAATCGTGATTAAATATTTTGAGAGAGAGAGAGAGAGAATTATACAATACACTAGGAATGTGTGCAAGGTTTTTTTTAAGTTTAACCAAGGTTTTTAAAGTATTTTAAGTAAAATAAAGAAAGAGACTTACTAATAACTTTCTGTTCCTGTTGCCTAAGATAAAAAAAAGAAGCAAAAAAATAAATAAAAATCAAACCAAACCAAAAACCGTGGTTAAAATCCGAGGTATGTATTGAACTGTAGACTTATATATATATAGAGAGAGAGAGAGAGAGAGAGAGAGAGAGAGAGAGAGAGAGAGAGAGAGAGAGAGAGAGAAGAGAGAGAGAGAGAGAGAGAGAGAGAGAGAGATTTGCTATATATATAGATAAATAAATTTAGACTACTTAGTGATTGCTATCAGGATGCAAAGAGACTTTCAATCAGCATAACAAAAAATACTTCAGGAACTAAAATCACTCACCCTCTCTTTAAGGATGTTTAGATATTTTAAAGGGAAAATAAGACAAAAATACTTTTTTGTAGTGCACATTATTTTACTGTGCATTTTATTTTACTAATGCTAACCTTCAAAGAAAGTAAGTACATGAATTCACTCTGTAAGCTTCTGCAAAATACAGAAAAACAACGAAATAACACCAGGCAAACATGGTCTATAATAAAGTGATCTTTAACTGTCGAGGCCGCTGCCATTCATGTGGGAAAAAGTCAGATCATTCATAGAATTTAAACTGAAATTACGAGTTCAATTTTAGCCCAAAACTCATTTTTATGGTAATTCTGAAATGAGCGCCGATAACGGCAAACTCATTAAATCAATTAATTGATCTGAACACATGGTGAAATCCACCCACAAGAGGATTCAACCGGCGGCGTTAGTTGGTCTCAGTCGTTTTTACATCTGTTCAATCTCTCCGGCTCTTGGAAACCATCCAATCACGCAGAGCAAACATATCAAGCGCATTAAAATCGCCTCTCTCAGCTATCAAGAGCTCTATATGTTTTTATTGCAGGAGTTCATTATTGCGTAAAGAAGCGCAAATGGGATTTTCACGGTCCTTTCTCAACCCTGCAGAAGAGAAGTTAGTGCTATGCTGGTCCAGACCGGTTCACGCTAATCTATTTCATTATATTATAGCCAATGTTTTCCCAGTAAAAAACAGGGCTCGTTGGTCAGGCTCTGGCTTTGAAAAAACCCAAAGACATGCACAAGCTTTTGCCCTATCGTCTCCTGTTTGATGTTCTGAGAGGGAAATTGTATTCCCTCGCTGGGTTTGTTTGCTTTGTTCAATGTGTCTGCCATGGCAGCAAATAATAAAAAGAACAGAAGAAACCATTTGGAGTGTTTCTCCTGCCGAGATCAATAAAAACATTTCATCCTGCGAAATTGCGCCAAAGCCCTTCTGGTTCCTCAAGATGTGGAACTAAGTGCGAGCTAAAAAAAAATAGCAATAGTACGAGTCCTCAGGCTCCTGGATGCGAAACCTTCCGACATCAAAGTGCCGCTGTAATGAAGAGGAGAACAAGTGCTCACCCCGGTTTATGACCAAGACAGAGCTCATCAAATAAACTAACTAGATTTTAACATTTACTGAAGAAAATTTGAGTCTGCTTGTCCATGCAAAACTTCCAGTGTGGTTGCCAGGGTGTTGCGATGTGGTTGCTAAGGTGCTCTGGGTGGTTGCTAGGGGTTCGATTTCAGCCTCTGTGATTATCATGGTCCCTACATGAGGCTCTTGTGTTTGAATGCTCGTTTCTGGACTCTTCTGAACATTAATCTTGTTTCTTGGAGGTTATGAACAATGTTTCTCAGAACACAACTTGCATTTGTTGAGAATTGCTTCAGAAAAACTCAACAGGTCACTTAGTTAGAAAACCTCTGCCAGCTGTTTGACTCATGAAAATAATGCCAGTTTTTTCCATTAAAAACAATCATTAAGCCCATTCTGGACGCTTTTTCAGAGATTCCTCCGGTAATGGAAAACCTGGAAGCAATAGGTAACTTTAAAAATGTGTATCAAAGCCTGGAAAAGTCATAGAATTTAATACAATTCTGAAAAAGTTGTGGGATAAAAATTAAACTATAAATAAATGAATAAAATGAAAAAAACTTATATGTAAAATGTAGTTATTCTCTACATTTCAATGCAAAAATAAAATAGTTAAATCAATTATAAATACTAGGGGTGACCCCTAATAGTCGAAGATTCGATGCATCGATATGCAGGACCGGATTCGACCACTGATCTCATGGGTGTTATGAAAAGAGGATTATACCATTTTGGCAATATAGGGTGCTCAATATTAGTGTTATAAAGACGTGTTGCGGCGCTGAGGGATCGCCCCTTTAAGGGCACTGAGCTTTGCACCGGATGCGCCGCGCCTTTAAAATTCGGACACATATAGCCTACACCGACGGCGGCATTCGATGCCTGTCCGCGGCAATTAAATGTATATTTCCCTCAAATCGTGAATGTATATACTGATTTCACCCTGTACTACAAGATAAACTCATCGTGCAGCTCTTCTGTCAGAAGTCGATTCAAAATTGAGCTCAAGCACGGCGCGTATATAATGTTCACGTCTGCCTGGTGTGAGATACCTGAGACACGGCGCTGAGCTTCAGTCCGGTGTGAGACTCCCTTCAGGCACAATCGGCTTAAGAATGTGCATATAAACGCACTCAAAGTGTTCTTTTCCTCTGTAGGCAGGTATTTTTTTAGGTTTATTTATCAACATTTTCTTGTATATATTTGTGTGATGTTCTGTGTTTCAATCGCGGCTTTTAAATGTTATGAGAGAACAGTTCATTTACGAATGTGTAGTGTATAGTTTTAGCCTAGAAATCTAGACGCACCCTAGCGGCAGCAAATTTAATCTACCCGCAAGTGTCGTCTAGGAACTCTCAATACCCTTCTGAGCTGTAATCCTCTCAATCTGGACGGACCAATCACATCGTGTATAGAGTCGGCGGGCGGGGCCATAATGACGACGGCCGAGTTGCGTTTGCGTGCTTCTAGTAAACACAGAAACTGGCGAACGGCGGTCTTTCGAATCAGCTTTGACCGCGACTCTGGAAGACTTGGAGTTAAGCTTTTCTCTGAGAAAAGAACAAAGAACAGCACTGAAGTCATTCTTAAGAAGGGAAGATGTGTTCGGAGTTTAGCCGACCGCATCCGGCGAACGTTTAATCAGTCAGCGAGCTCCGCTTCACCTTCGTTGCTCTGGTTGGTGTAGCGCTATCCTATCGCGTACAGAGGGAGTTTGAAAGACAACCGTTTATCCGCCCCTCGGATTGAGCCGTCAATGGGGAGTTTCCAGACCAAACATCTTGATGTGGGTCTGGCTTGTCAGGCTAGTAATGCTATCACTTTATTAAAAGTGGTGGCTGTGTGCCGTGTGTAAAGTAAAATAAAAATAGTCTTAGCCTCCTGCTGACTAGTGTCCTGCCCTTCCCAACCCATTTATACCATTAATTTTTTTCCGTTCTATGGTTTACACACACACAGATGATTCGACTATCGGTCGACCATAGAGAGATTCGAAAATTCTGATTCGAATGTGTAAATCCTTAGTCGGGACATCCCTAATAAATACATAGAATTAGTATAATTTAAAAAAGACAATGCTAGAGATATACAAGATATATAAAAATTCTCACAATTCTTTTGAATCTTTTGAAAGTAGCTCACAAATCGGTCTGACTGATTCATTAGCGAATCGTTTGGAATTTGGATGATTCTTTTAAAGTCCTTATCCAAAAGCTCATCAGTAGGGAAGCTTTTTTCTGCCACAGAATAAAAAGATAATAAAGGTAACTGTGAGAAGTTTTATTCTGTGGCGGAAACAAGTTTCAAAACATCACAAACAAGAAAAAAAGTTTGTAAAAAAAGGTATAGAACTGGAAAAGAATTATGCTAAAATAATGTTAAAATTAAACTAAAATGTTAAATACAGTTTATTTATGTAACACATACATATTTTTAATTATTTAACATTCATTTTATAGACAAGTTGACAAATAATAATGTAAGTGAATCATTTTTTTAAATCGGTTATTTTTTATGAATCTATCAAAGTGGTTCACAAATCAATCTGATTCTTCCATTAGTGAATCTTTTTTAATTTGTATGATTCTTTTAATTTTATAACTCCTGTTACATTCCAAGTCTTCTGAAGTCATACGATATCTTCATGTGAAGAACAGAGTTGATCTTAATGTTTTAGTCGTTGAAATGATGATCGCACCCCTTTGCGAACAGAACACACACGCACTCGTTCATTCATATTTCTAATTCAAATGATACACACAAGTTGAATGATGCGATCGGTCATGAGACACACGAGATCCAATGCTGTCAAAGCTGACCTGACGTTTCTTCCGGCGGCAATATTTGAAATGTATTATTAATCTTTGGCGGATGGACTCGACGTTTCTGATCGCTTTTGGGGACTTTCTTCACACAAATTAATCGTTTGGCCTCTAAACACTTGGGATATTTGTACTTTCTGAATAAATTGTGCCTGCAGTCGTATCTGCCTGTTATATCCTGTTTTTTTTTATAACACACAAATGGGTAGGTTTAGGGAAGAGTTTGAGTTACGAGTTCAAAATGTGTCTGAATATGTGTGTGTGTCCACAAGGTAAATGGATTCATAAACATACTAAATTGTTTTTTTGAAAATGTAAAAATGTAGAATGTTTCTTGTGATGGGTAGGTTTAGGGGCTGCGTGTGTGTGTGTGATGGGTAGGTTTAGGGGCTGCGTGTGTGTGTGTGATGGGTAGGTTTAGGGGCTGCGTGTGTGTGTGTGATGGGTAGGTTTAGGGGCTGCGTGTGTGTGTGATGGGTAGGTTTAGGGGCTGCGTGTGCGTGTGATGGGTAGGTTTAGGGGCTGCGTGTGCGTGTGTGTGTGATGGGTAGGTTTAGGGGCTGTGTGTGTGTGTGTGTGTGTGTGTGTGTGGGTAGGTTTAGGGGCTGTGTGTGTGTGTGTGTGTGTGTGATGGGTAGGTTTAGGGGTAGGGGCAGTGTAGGGGGATAGAATGAAACTGAGTTGATAAACACACTAAAAAGCGATTATGCGTCTTGATAGCATGCCAAATGGCATACGAATTGGCGTGTCATACGCCATTTCATGAGATCAGTCTGGGAATGGAGAAAAAATATTACCACTTAGCGCCTCCGGTGGACGTTTCACCCAAAAAGTGCAGGTAAACGTACCTGGAGGTACATATTTCAGGTGTTGCAAAAATGTAGGCAGAGTCACATATTTCCAATGAGCTTGGTTTGGCTAATTCTGATACATGCAATGCCTCCCTATTATGACAAGTAGGCTTTATGTACACAATCACAATCTTTTACATTTTAGTCCTTTAATGTATGCGCATCCCTGTGTATGTAATAGGAGTGTATGTGCGTTATGCACCCACCTATAGGCTCATATTACCAACACACCCTTTAAATAACACAAAAAATACTGCACTATTGACTTTATTACTCAATTGTTGGTCAACTGTTAGGGGTTAACAGCTTATGACCCAGGACCAGTAGTGAAGAAATGAAGACAGAGTCAGGATTGCAATTAATTAAAAGAAAAATTTACTTAAGAATAGTTTGCAGTTTCAAAAGCAGAAGCCAGCTTCAAGTCTCACAAGGAGTTCGTAGGCCGCGCTCCCTCTCTCACCGTCTCGTTGCCTCGCCCTATCGTACATACAATTGTCCCAACAGTTATACCGTTTTCAAGGTCTTATCCACGTCATTACTGCAATGTGGATGGTTCTGATTGGCTCAGAGACAATGCACAGTCATGGTAAATTTCCACTCAAGTCAGTTAATCTGATGCACGTTTCCACTGACGTGTCACTTGTTGATGCTTTCACCCAGAATTAGGCCCGTGGTGACCTTCCCGATCTGGAGCAGAGCCAGCTTGCCCAGAACAACAAGTCCACCCATCTCTTAGGGTGCCCACTGTACACCATTCTGATCTGTAACACAGAATATTGCGCACATACACAGATACACAGTCTCTCCAAGGTTGGAGCTGATTAAGCTCCAGTTCTATCTAGTTCTTACCAAAACATACTGATAACATGTGCTTTCCTTTAGTGAGAGGAACACACAATATAGTACAGGCAATATTCATCTTGAGTCTTTAGTGTTTCAGTAAAAGGAAATATAAAAGGAATAAAACATAATAAATTAAATGAAAGACAAATCCATATTCCATATCTGGAAGCCGGGCTAAGTAAGCAAACCCTGTTACTGCACTCCTGACATGTTAGGGTTGCGTGATACCTCAAATCCAAACACACGACCTTGTTGCCAGTGTTTAGTGACACATCACACATCTCTAGGCCAGACCCTCAGTCACTCCTCAGAGACCAAATACACACTTTAGAAAACAAGAAACTAAAACAAAATCATAACTGGATAGAATCATTATAATAATATAGGTAATATAGGAAGATGAATATTAATTAAGGTTGATTATGAAGTTATTTAGGATATAAATATATACAGGTATATTGAAGCGGCAGTGGATTTCAAAATCCCCCCTTCACAACGCGCAGTCGTTTTCAGGTCCTCAATATAGAAACACGCCTACAATGGGCCTGAACACAGTTTGTTTTCAGACCAGCACACCCATGGGCCAATAGATGGACGCGAGTGCATTTGCTATTTAAACAACGTAGCGCTGGACATGGAAATGATACCTGCGTCAGGTTGAAACTAGCAAAAAACACTTGAGTCGCGCCTGGCACCGCTTTGCACCAGGTGTGATAGGGCCCTTAGTATGAAACGTACGATTTTTAGAAAGAAGGAAAAAACGTAAACATGAAAGACCCCCTTACTATCAGTGCGGCGTCGCAGATTGTATAAAAACCATCATACGAATTAGCCAAGTGTGTTGGTATTTTATGTTCCTGTTTAGATTTGCTTGTCTTTTTGACACTTGTAGGATTGTTATTTGGATTTAATTAAACTAAGCACATTCACACTACTCAAATATAGTTGAGTGTTTTAAATTAGAAAAAAAAGACACTTGGCACAAAATATTCAATTTCAACTAATCTAATTAGCTTGTCATAAGTATGACTGCTTCATTTTTAATTGGTACTTGCCATTTCTTAAATTAAAATCAAGACTCCTCCACTTAAAGCAGCGTTTCGACTGATTAATTTATGTTTCAACACAGACTGCGACTGAACAAATCTCTCACACTCAACCACAAAATAACTCCTTGTTCTTCACTGGCAAACCTCTATTGCTGGTGCGGCTAAAGTACAGCTTCAGCTGACAGCGATTCGTGACCTCTCCCTGCCCTTCCACGCATCCTCAGCGCCGCTGCTCATCCCTGAGATCAGACAGACAGTGGGAGAAATGAAAAAGAGCTTCATCCATCCATGAAAAACCCTGAGGTTCTGACTTGTCATATGCCTACAGTCCCCATGAGCCCCGGTGGTGTGTGTTCCTCTTCTGGGTGCTGGATGCCTACAGGAGCTGCAGAAATATGAATTTTTATGAGCGATATGAAGGGATAGAATGAGGAGGAAAAAGACAGAAAGCACCCATGATTCCTCATATAAGAGCATGGGCTCATAAAGCATTGAAAAGGCACATTCCTGACATATTAGTTTATAGCTCTGAGGCCGTATTCACAAAACATTTTATCTTACCACTAAGTTTTCTTAATTGGCAGTAAAAGTTTTTAGTTACGAGTTTTCTCTTAAAATCTATTCACAAAGCTGCTGAGAGCAACTTTTACTAGGGAATAGAGAAGTCTTAAAGGGTTCGTTCACCCAAAAATGACATTTATGTCATTAATGACTCAACCTAATGTCGCTCCACACCCGTAAGACCTCCGTTCATGTGATGATTGATAGATAGATAGATAGATAGATAGATAGATAGATAGATAGATAGATAGATAGATAGATAGATAGATAGATAGATAGATAGATAGATAGATAGATAGATAGACATTTCCTACACTAAAAAATTCAGGGTAAAAAACAACCCAATGTTGGGTCAAATATGGACTAACCCAGCGATTGGGTTGTCTTAAGCAAATATTTAACCTAACCGCAGGGTTAAAACAACCCAATTAATGGGTTAGTCCATATTTGACCCAACATTGGGTTAAAACAACCCAGCATTTTTTAGAGTGTACTTAGCCAGAATTATTTAATTTTAATTTGCCAAAAAAATCAATACTTTCAGCCTCAGTTTTAGCATTCAATACTCTCTGCAGGAGATGTGCATTAAGAAGCGCAGAGAAGAACTTTGTATGCAATGCCTGGCACACTTTTTTTCTCTCCGGAAAACCTGCCAGGCATTTAACTGTCGCCTGATATTAGGGATGTTGATGGGAATTTGGCAGAATGTTGGAAAGCAGTTAACAAGCAGCACCGCAGAGACCTTTAAAACAAAGGACAGACGATGTGAGAGCACAACAAACTCAAACGCTCTCGGCTACCTACAGCGCTGGCATACAGTACTGCAATCAGCGGTGACCAGAGAGGGTTATGAATGTATGAGCTTAAGCACACTGCGTCATTTCTACTTCAGTACACAAATATAGTCCAATAAGCTCAGCTAAACATGCCCTGTAAACTCGCTGAAGGTCAGGTGTGGCCAGAATAAATGGACATCTTCCTCCAGACACTGTTGAATTCATCAATGAGCGGGGCGTCCTCTCGCTGCGGTTTCAGCTCTTGGCATCGCAGTCGATTTGGCTTTGCTCCTGGTTCTGTTAATTGTTCCCTCGGATAGACTTTTTAAACGATGCGTTATGGGAACCTGAGAGAGACAGCACACAGGAAAGACTCTCAGTTCTCATCAGAAAAATATAGTTTTCATGCAGTACTCAAGAGTGTTACAGACGAACAGACAGACAGATGGAATGACTGATAAACAACAGATAGGATAGACATACAGATAGATGGAAAGAAAGATAAACTTGCATACAGTATAAATAGACAGACAGACAGACAGACGGATGAACAGACAGACAGACGGACAGATAGACAGATGGATGAACAGACAGATGGAAGAACAGACAGACAGACAGACAGATGGATGAACAGACAGACAGACGGACAGATAGACAGATGGATGAACAGACCCAGATAGACAGATGGATGAACAGACAGAAAGACAGACAGGTGAACAGACCCAGATAGACAGATGGATGAACAGACAGACAGATAGATGAACAGACAGACAGATGAAGAGACCCAGATAGACAGATGGATGAATGAACAGACAGACAGATGAACAGACCCAGATAGACAGATGGATGAACAGACAGACAGACAGATGAACAGACCCAGATAGACAGATGGATATAACAGACAGACAGATGAACAGACCCAGATAGACAGATGGATGAACAGACAGAAAGACAGACAGGTGAACAGACCCAGATAGACAGATGGATGAACAGACAGACAGATAGATGAACAGACAGACAGATGAACAGACCCAGATAGACAGATGGATGAACAGACAGACAGACAGATGAACAGACCCAGATAGACAGATGGATGAACAGACAGACAGATAGATGAACAGACAGACAGATAGAAAGATGGATGAACAGACAGACAGATGGACGAACAGACAGACAGACAGATGGATGAACAGACAGAAAGACGAACAGACCCAGATAGACAGACAGATAGACAGATAGATGAACAGACAGACAGACGAACAGACCCAGATAGACAGACAGACAGATGGATGAACAGACAGACAGATGGACGGACGAACAGACAGACAGCCGGACGGACAGATGGAAGAACAGACAGACAGACAGATGGAAGAAAAGACAGATGGATGGATGAACAGACAGACAGACAGATGGAAGAACAGACAGACAGATGGACGAACAGACAGTTGGATGAACAGACAGACAGACGAACAGACCCAGATAGACAGACAGATGGATGGACAGACAGACAAACAGATGGATGAACAGACAGATAGATGGACGGACGGACGAACAGACAGACAGACAGCCGGCCGGACGGACAGATGAACAGACAGAAAGATGGATGAACAGACAGACAGATGGACGAACAGACAGACAGACAGACAGATGGATGAACAGACAGACAGACGAACAGACCCAGATAGACAGACAGACAGATGGATGAACAGACAGATAGACAGATAGATGAACAGACAGACAGACGAACAGACCCAGATAGACAGACAGATGGATGAACAGACAGATGGACGGACGAACAGACAGACAGCCGGACGGACAGACGAACAGACAGACAGACAGATGGACGAACAGACAGATGGATGGATGAACAGACAGACAGACAGATGGAAGAACAGACAGACAGATGGACGAACAGACAGTTGGATGGATGAACAGACAGACAGACAGATGGAAGAACAGACAGACAGATGGACGAACAGACAGTTGGATGAACAGACAGACAGACGAACAGACCCAGATAGACAGACAGATGGATGGACAGACAGACAAACAGATGGATGAACAGACAGATAGATGGACGGACGAACAGACAGACAGCCGGCCGGCCGGACAGACGAACAGACAGACAGATGGATGAACCGACAGATGGAAGAACAGACAGACAGACAGATGGAAGAACAGACAGACAGATGGATGAACAGACAGACAGACAGATGGAAGAACAGACAGACAGACAGATGGACAAACAGACAGTTGGATGAACAGACAGACAGACGAACAGACCCAGATGGATGGACAGACGGACAAACAGATGGATGAACAGACAGATAGATGGACGGATGAACAGACAGACAGACAGCCGGCCGGACGGACAGATGAACAGACAGACAGATGGATGAACAGACAGATGGAAGAACAGACAGACAGATGGATGAACAGACAGACAGACAGATGGAAGAACAGACAGACAGACAGATGGAAGAACAGACAGACAGATGGACGAACAGACAGACAGACAGACAGATGAACAGACAGACAGACAGATGGACAGACAGATGGACAGACAGACAGACAGATGGATGAACAGACAGACAGATGGATGAACGAACAGACAGACAGATGGATGGACAGACAGACAGATGGATGAACGAACAGACAGACAGATGGACAGACAGACAGATGGATGAACAGACAGACGGACGAACAGATGGACAGAGAAATAGACGGACAGACAGACAGATGGATGAACAGACAGACAGATGAACGAACAGACAGATGGATGAACAGACAGACGGACGAACAGACAGAGAAATAGACGGACAGACAGACAACTTTCCTTTTCACTGACATGACATCCTCTAGACTGTGAAGGGAGGCTATTGGCTAATTGTTCAGATAAGAGAAATCCTGTGATGGCAACAGCAGTAATTTTACAGGATCTGTCATTTCAGAAGATTCGTTATGTTCATTGATGCAGGAATCTAATGTGGCTGAGTTTGTCACTGCATTATTCAAAACACAACACAGACCTGCTCAAAATTCAGTTTGGGTCTGCTAGCAAATGCCCCGTAACAGCCAACCATAATAGCTTTCCACTGCATATGGAAGAGCCATGATTAATCATATTTGGATGGGACATTTGTAGCAGATGGAAAAAAGTGATCCACCTTTAACACTTTTCATTAAGGTGCTGCCAAAAAGATTTTTTGTCTGTCAAGATATAGGACGGAGAGTATTTCTCATTTATGCCGTTAAGATTTGCTTTACATGACCTGCTTGAAAAAGCACATGAATCTACACTTGAGAACTCATTACTTCATGAAATATAATCTTTAGAGTAGTTTAGAAAGTATAAAACTTTATTCAGTTGAGGAAAAATGATGTGAGATTTTGATTTGATTTGAGATTTAAATCTCTTTTTGAAAACTTGTTCAGCTCTTTAAATCTGAAGTGTGTAGTTTCAAGTCATCAAACAGATTTGCAGGAATAATAAATATAGCTGCAAGCAACAATTATAGCACATACATTTTTTCATTTATTCTCAAAACAAAACTAAAAACCTACTTCAGCTGGTAAATACCCAGATATGCAATTCATGCCAATTCATAATCGCATGCATTGTAATGTTTGTTACAGTTATAATGCCACCTTTGGACAAACTTTAAAGTCATAGTTCACCATGATTTACTCACTCACGAAAAAAACGCAAATGACGCAACATATGGCTAGGATGTAGCGCAAACGTTTTAAATATGGACATTTTTCTAACAAAAACACATCTCTTTGGCTCAGAGGGCCTTTATTAATTTGCCGGAGAAGTGTGTGGATTACTTTTATAATGGATGGATGCACTTTTTTGGGCTTCAAATTTTGGGCTCCCATTATAAAGCTTGGAAGAGCCAGGACATTTTTTTTATGTAACTCTGATTGTGTTCGCCTGAAAGAAGAGAGTCATGTGCACCTAGGATGACTTGAGGGTGAGTAAATCATGGGAAAATTTTCATTTTTTGGGTGAAATATCCCTTTAAGTTATTCTTTGTTTGCATGCGATATATGATATTTACACTAACCGTGGTTTCACACCGCCGCCGGCGAGAGCGTCAAAATTAGCTCTTGCCACCCTACCAATGACGCTGTAGAAAGCTTCGTGGACGCGCCACCAACGTTTGCAGGCCTGCGTTCTCTGGATTTCTCTCAAGCGGATCCTTCAAAGTCACTTCCTTCAGAGGCTAGGCGAGGCTCCTCTTTAGCATTCGGAGAACACGTAAATGGAACAGGCTAGCAAGTGCGCGTCATTACGTCAGTGAAAAGGTCCGTTGGCCATCAATAACGTGTAACGTGTAATATGTGTAACGTTATTTTTATTTTTTTAATATCAATACAGTAGTAATTTGTACTGGTATTTAAACGTTAAACTTTACTTATATTTACTACAGTTATAACAAATGTTTGGTAACGTAAATAAAAGCATTGTGGCAAGCAGCGAGGTGAGGGTCCGTGGAGTGATAATGAGCGGCAGCTGATCGCCGCCACACCGGTCTCGGCTCACGGCAGTGACGGGAGTATAATTGGAGGAGCATGGAAGACGAGAGAGGACTAGGCCTGGACTTTATGTTATGGTTTGCCCGCCTCCTTCCTTCCCATCTACAAACCCCGATACAAGCATATTTGCCCCGTTCATGCTCCAAGTCCGACTCCGGGAACGTCTGATAGCAAAGCTGCGCGCATAGGATTGTTGGTGATTTGAGAACGCGAAGTGCGCGAAGGCTACTCATATGCATCCTTTCCTGTATATGACATATTTTTCGAACGAAGGACTCAGTCCTTGGTTGAATTCCGAGGATCCTCGACATTGGAACAGTCCTTCGTCGGATGTCGATGACGTGGCATCCTTAGAATTCTGGCTTCCGAGGATCCTTCCTTGACATTGAGAAACGCCTATTGTCTTTTAAAGTTACGGCAGTTTATTGCCTACAAAAATGGCCGGTTTGGACTACAACGAGCTTCTTCCTGGGTTGGTGACATCATAAACCCTCGCTGGTCTCCGCAGATGTGACTTCTGCCCATAATGGTGAGGGGCGTGGCGTTTCCAGGACAACCTGTGCTTGGCACTTCAGCCAATAAAAATACAGGAAACTCCATTTGGCCATCTGACCAATCTAAGACCATTGCGTTTTTCAGAGGGATGGGCTTCTAGAAGCAGGAAGCAGACGAGCCGTTCAAAGGACAGTGGAGACAGCGGTGGGGAATAAAGGGAGAATAGAAGAAAAATATGGTGTTAAAAAATAAATAAAAAAATATTAAGAAGTAATACTGCGCCCCATAAACACAACCAAGCCTAGAAAGAAACACAGAACCACCCCTTTAATACCATATAATAGTTACTGTTCTTTGCTATATAAATAGTAATTAAATGTAATTTATACTTTGTTTTTACATTATACATACTATTTGCTCCTCAGTATTGTTGTACAGGATGCAATAATAACAAAGTGTAAATTATTATTTTTATTTAAATTATTAAATGGATGCCACCATAAAGGGACAATAAAAGCCCTCTTTACACCTCCTACCTAAACCCTACCCAACACTAAATGCTTTTATTATAATTAAACATTTGGTTAGGCACTTTATTTCCACATTTATAACATTTTCTTAATTTCTATTGAAAATAAATGCCTTTTCGTTGTGATTTGCGACGAGAAAAAAGAGAAGAGCAAGCTCTGCAAAAGGCGGATTCGAAGCTGTGTTGATCGTGACAAAACAGTGATCATTAATACACTTTACTGATTGCACCACTGAGGACGTTGAATTATGGGAGTTTTTCTTTTGTAATTCTTGTTTTATAAGTATTTTATAAATATTGCTCTTTTAAATACTTGCCAGCATTTCGGTAAAAAAAAGCTAGATGTTTAAAATGCATCCAAATTACAATGAATCGCTGCTCTTAAGTTGTCAAAAATGATATAAACAGTGGATTTTGGAGTGATATATTCTCGAAAACTCAGAGATCTGGATTCTGACGACAATTAAATTACTACAGGACCTTGGTGTGTGTCTAAAAACAGTCGGTAATTCGGCTGGGAAGAAAAACACAGACATTCTGGATTCGGACCACAGTAAAATCACTGACCTGTAAATGATGAAAATTACCTTTATGACCCCAAGAGAAACAACTACATCCAAACAGGGCTTTAGACAGATTTGTGAACAATATTTGAGAGAAATAGGCCTTTTGTGTGCATAGAAAAAGTCTTAGATCTTCGAGTTCAGCTCGTGAAAAATGGGGACAAAAACAAAAGTGTTGCGTTTATATTTGTAACATTTGTGACATGAGTGTTATCGTTCAGGAGCCGGGCGACACACTGGGTCAAAAGCTTTGTACACATGCACATACAGTCTCATTAGCCCTTCTGGCTAAATTATTTAACATACCCATGTTTAAAACCAGGAGAAATCCATTAAACCCACATGAATCGATCCTGTCGATTTGATGATAAAGTCCGCATGTAGGTGTGAAAGCGAGGAGGTCATGAAGGGCAGGAAAAGTTGTTGCTGTGGTGCTGATGAAAAATGCATGAGACCTACTTCAGAGTAGATTGAGTTTAATCGCTACATGCAAGGAGGATGGAGAAAACTGAACATTTTAAAAAGCTTAAATCTAATCAAATTTCTTTCAAATATTCGGCCTACATCATATCACATTTAAGATATTAAGCATATACTGGCAAATCTAAGTTATTGTATCTTTATAAATATATGTAATATAATTTGGCTTTTTATTATTATTATCAATGTTGAAAACACTTGTGCACAATTTTTTCTGAATTCTTTGATAAATACAAAGTTAAAAAAACAGCATTTATTTTGAAATTAGTGCTATAAAATCGATTAATACCATCCAGAATAAAAGTTTGTGTTTACATAATGTGTACCGTATATAATTATTATAAGTACACACACATGCATGTATATATTTGAGAAAAATATATAGATTTATATTATATACAGTATACATGCAAATATTTCTTAAATATATACGAGAATTACTTTGTATTGATATATATATATATATATATATATATATATATATATATATATATATATATATATATATATATATATATATATATAAAATAATTATACACATAGTACACACACATATATTATGTAAACACAAACTATAATTTTGGATGCAATTAGCCAAATCGATATTCGAAATATAATCTTTTGTAACATAATAAATGTCTTTACGGTCACTTTTGATCAATTTAATGCATCTTTGCTCTTCAAGGACTGCTTTACTTGCTTTTTCTTAAACCAAAAAAATCTTACTGGCCCCAAACTTTTGAACAGTAGTACATAATGTTACACAAGTTTTCTATTTCAGATAAATACTGTTCTTTTGAACTTTCCATTCATCCAAGAATCCTGAAAAAAAAACTGTACTCAACTGTTTTCAACATTGATAATAATCATAAATGTTTCTTGAGTATCAAATAATAATATCTGAAGTATTTCTGAAGGATCATGTGACACTGAAGACTGGAGTAATGATATGGAAGCTGATAAATCAGCTTTGATCACAGGAATACATTATATTTAAACATATTCACATTTAAAACAGTTTTTTAAAATTGTAATATTTCACAAAATTACTGTTTTTTTATCAAATAAATGCAGCCTTTGTGAGCAGGACTTTTTTAAAAACATTAGAAAAATGTCAACGACCTCAAAACCACGTGTCTGTGTGAGTGTGTGTAAGTTAGCTATAAGTTATTGATGCATCATTTTATTCGTGTACGTTTGTAGGCCTACATTTTAAGCACTAATTCGTCAGTAGGCTACACATACTTAGAGAATGAGACCAGGCGTTTCTCGGTTTATATTCCACCTAGTAGGCTATGTAATGTTGTGCTTCACACACAGAATAAAGGAAAATAACACGGAGTGGGAAGAACATGAAAAGGGCCTAGGCACGCACCCATGAGCCAAACAAACACTTCCCATGTTTTCTACTCAGCAGATTGGATGAAATCAAGTTTTTGGAGGTTGTAGTGGAAAAGAAACGCAATTAGAAGAGACAGAAAAGCGGAGAAGATGGGAAGGTGTGATGAGAAACAGCTGACACTGATGAAGAACTTCATGTGGGTTTGATTACTCCGGTCTCGGGCAGCCTGTGCCAGAGCACGCGTCACGCTGCAGTCTTTCTGCTGAGACGCTTACCTTATGGAGAGCCATTTAATCATTTCAGCTTCACATCCCTCCTCTATTTGCCTCGCTCAGTTTGATTAATGACTCATGTTACATCCAATTCAGCTTTACTGACATGACTGCACCGCTGTGACTACTGCTGCTCATTTGAGATGATAACACAAGCGCGCATAAACACACACTTCCTGAGGGCGTTGTTATGGTGACGCTGCACACACTAAAGTTTGCGCTCGGTAAGTTTACTCAATGTTTTTGAAATAAATCTCTTGTTATGCTCACCAATGCTGCATTTATTTGATAACAAAATACACTAAATTGACAATATTGTGAAATATTACATTTAAAATAACCCTTTTTAAAACGCATATAGCCTATTTTCAGCCATTATTTTCATTATGCTAGGGCCTATTGCACAAAACTAGGATAAGGGATTAAGCCAGGATATCTTGTTGATCCTGGCTCAATTCATCCGCTAATATATAGTTATCATTCTTGGTGTGAGTTTTTCAGGGTACGTTTACATCACAGGGGTGAACTAAATGCATACAGATGACATGATGACATCACCAAGATATCCCGGCTTAATCCCTTTTCCTAGTTTTGTGCAATAGGCCCCTGATTATAATCAATGAAAAAAAGTTAAACACTGAGCTAATTGTCTTTACAACAAATCACTGGTCAGGAAACTAGCTAACATTAAGCAAATTTGCACTGATTAAAAAGGCATCTCCGTCTCAGAAAAACATCACAGACATATGGGACGTTGTGTGTCTCTTCGAAAATCTGCTGAGACACATAATATTAAATGCATCTCTCCAGCACATTGAAGCATAGAGGAAGAGTGTGATTGTGTTGAGCCTTTCGGCTGCTGGGATTTGTGAACTGTGAAAAGTCATGTTGAGCTTTGAAATACAGGCGAACATTGCAGAATGGATTGTTTACCACAATTGAAAAGTTGTTATCTAAAGAGGAATGATCAGGAGTTATTTTTCAACAAAACAATGCTCCTGCCCAAAGACAGCCATGTCTAGAAATCAGACGTTTACATGGATGTCATAATTCTAGCTCGTTTTACTAGAAAAATTACTTTAATACTTAACTGGATCAGTAACCACGATATCAGCGTACTTAGTATGTACTTGAAGAATTTCAGGGTGTGATGCACATCACTGCAATCTTTCAAGATAAACACAAAACATAAAAGTAATAAAGTGTTTTTCTCATTATTTACTATTTGGCTTGGTCATAGTCCAGATAGTAAATGTTTAGTCTCACATTAAACAAAGATGAAAGTTGAAAACTCATGAACAGTTTGAGTCCATTAACACTGAGTGGAACAACACTGACTCTTCTTCATGTAAAAAGCTGTCTGCAAGATATTTTTGGCTTGGCCCATTTTGTCTTCGCCAAGGAGTGTAGTAATATACACTGAAACTTTTTGAATGGTAGTGTAGCTCACCCAAAAATGTAATGAAATATTCTACACTCACCTAAAGAATTATTAGGAGCACCTGTTCAATTTCTCATTAATGCAATTATCTAATCAACCAATCACATGACAGTTGCTTCAATGCATTAGGGGTGAGGTCCTGGTCAAGACAATCTCCTGTACTCCAAACTGAATGTCAGAATGGGAAAGAATTTGGTGTAAACAGAATGAGAACATGGATCCATCATGCCTTGTTACCACTGTGCAGGCTGGTGGTGGTGGTGTAATGGTGTGGGGGATGTTTTCTTGGCACACTTTAGGGCCCTTAGTGCCAATTGGGCATCGTTTAAATGCCACGGCCTACCTGAGCATTGTTTCTGACCATGTCCATCCCTTTATGACCACCATGTTCCCATCCTCTGATGGCTACTTCCAGCAGGATAATGCACCATGTCACAAAGCTCGAATCATTTCAAATTGGTTTCTTGAACATGACAATGAGTTCACTGTACTAAAATGGCCGCCACAGTCACCAGATCTCAACCCAATAGAGCATCTTTGGGATGTGGTGGAACGGGAGCTTCGTGCCCTGGATGTGCATCCCACAAATCTCCATCAACTGCAAGATGCTCTCCTATCAATATCGGACAACATTTCTAAAGAATGCTTTCAGCACCTTGTTGAATCAATGCCACGCAGAATTAAGGCAGTTCTGAAGGCGAAAGGGGGTCCCAAGAGTCCTTTAGGTGAGTATGTACATATGTATGTACACATACATATATACATGTAATGGATGGATGGATGGATTAAATGTAATAGAATGAATGAATGAATGAATGAAACACAAAAAAGGTAAATGTTCAACTTTCTCCCAGCTCTCTTTGAGCTAAACTAACTCCATTAGTTTGTGTAGGACGGCATTAATTGTACGGTGTGCTCAAATATGCACCAGAAACACAAAGCCACGAGGGATGAGCGAATCATTCCAAAGCTGGATCAGAAATAATTTCCACTTTAGTCTCTTAGTTCCCCTCGGACGTCCAGTAATTGATTTTTTTTAAACCTCTATTGTCATCACTCCAAACCCAGTCTGTGCACTCTCAGCTTTTCCACTTCTGTGTCTTTCTAAGGAGTTTTTTTTTTTTTGGTCACATGAGGCCACAAGCCTCACCCCACCAGACTTTACTTTTGACAAACTCTTCTCCTGAACAACGGGCCCAGCGAAACGACCCTAGACCAATGAGAGCAGAAGATGGAAACAATCAGGAAGCCTTTTTTCATTTCTGACATTTTACTACGTGTCAAACAAAAAGAGATAATAATCAAGTGGACCCCACCCCTTTAAAGTATTTAGTTGACTGGATTATACAGAAATAGGCAGTAACACAATGCAATTTACCATTTTTTTCATTACATTTCACACAAAAATAACTATACAGTGATATTTATAACGTTGCCATGATATAAAATCCCTCTCATACAGTGCATGTAAACATCTTCTCTGTATGTTTCTTAGGCTTTCTTTGTTCTTTTTATGTTTTGAAGGCATCTTTCCCATACACGTTTCAAAGGATGCCTCTTCCGATCTTTCAGACGCTCTTGTAATCTGACGGAAGGATGCAGCGGTAAAAAGAAAATCCTCATCATTGTGTGCGACATTTCGTCTGCAGAACATCAAAGAGCAGAATAATGGAGTTGTGAAGAGTAATACAATTAAAGATGGATCTTGGAGATCATACAGCAGAAGGGCTCGCTCATCTTCACTGGGGAATAAACTTGATGAAGTTCCTAATGAACTCAATTATGCTCAACCTGCTTGAAATATCACTCTCCTAATCAAGGGCCTGCAGTGCTAAAGATCAACCCAGTCACGAATCACACAAAACTATTTCAGACAAATAAAATTCCTCCGTGTTTTAAGGGAAATTTTGAACAGAAACTATATAAGGTCTTTTTAATTATATTAAGCTTATATAAGATGTTTTTCTTAACGCTCTGGTATGTGTTGCCTCAAGAGAACATAGTCTATTTTAGTTTCTTTTTATTAAAATGAAACACCAATTTATTGGTCAAATCTCAAATAGAAGATCTCAAATACTAATCAATGAAAGTGCAAAATGTGATCACATGACCCACAGGGGTCCATTTTGTGTCCTGGTTCAGCATGTGGAGCATGCACAGGTCACATGGCTCCATATATTAATGCATTTTTCACTCATTTGCATCCAGGTAATCACCGAATATGTCACCTTCACTGGTAAGTAAAGAAGTATTTTCAAGAACTTTACGTTATATCAAATGTTTTAAAGTAAATAACAATAAACTGTGTGTTGCCTTAAGGCAACATTGTACCATAATAGAATTGCATAAGACCATGCCACTAAGTTGGATACAAATATAGGATTTTTGTAAGGACAAGAGCTAGAATTATCTAAATATATTTTCTTTTTTGCATGATTTTGTAATGCACTAATAGTAATTAGTATAGTATATAAGTATGTGAATAGTAATTTACTTACAACTGCACATAATATGATCTGCACATTTTCTATATCACTTTAAAAGAGGTATAAAACACACCTGGCAGTTGGTGAGGGTGAGGATGAGGTGTCATGTGATGAGGAAGATGAGGTCCTGGGACAGGCAGGGACAGATCGATGATTGAGGATGATAACTTGGTATAATGGTTTGGTGATATTGTGTTCCACGATTGTACAATGTTGCCTGAGAGCAACAACTGAATTTGAAATGTTACTTTTATGAAATATGACATTTGTAATAGATTAAAAAAGACATTGATGCTTTCAATAAATTTATTTCTTTTTTTCTACATTAAAATGTAAAATGTTTCAATTTGTCCATTGTGGCACAATTTTGCCCCAAAATGTTTATTGATATTGTTATAGTGTCCAATTTTAAGCAGGAAAATCACCATGAATATATTTTCCCCATCAATACCTTATTGCGTACCATATATGATCAAATATAAGGGCCATTTTAGTTTACACTAGTGTAGTAACGCATTCTTGTTTGATAAAGCATTGATATTCTTCTCAAGAGTGTGTTCGTTGCTGTTGCTTTGAACAAGTTCTCTGAAAGTTTGTGTGTTCACTCAAGGGGACAGCCGCAGATTACTAGCCTAGAAATCTAGACGCACCCTAGCGGCAGCAAATTTAATTTGCCGCAAACATCTTGATGTGGGTGTGGCTTGTCAGGCTAGCATGATTACACTAACTAAGGAGTTTGTTACTGTTTTTTTTTCACCCACTGAAATGAGATTATAAAAGAGCGAGTCAGGGGATTTGGTTTTTGTCTTTCCTGACCGCAGACCTCTGCATGTCCGAACTGACCTTCTTGTGTAGTACAATTCTAGCTTCACTATGATAATTATTAAAGTTTCTTTTTTTTCCACGACAGTGTCCAAGAATAGCAATGCAATCTGGAGATGAAATGGTCCAGACAGAGTTGACAAGTGAACGATTTATAATAACAAAAAGATTAGGACACAAACAGATTTTATTTGCAATATCTAAAGTACTCTCTCTCTCTCTCTCTCTCTCTCTCTCTCTCTCTCTCTCTCTCTCTCTCTCTCTCTCTCTCTCTCTCTCTCTCTCTCTCTCTCTCTCTCTCTCTCTCTCTCTCTCTCTCTAAAATAGGTATTGTGGGGCAAACTGATGTGGTACTGATTTATGTGATTTATGAGGGTTTAATGAAGTCATGGTTAAGAATAGAATTTGAATATTATCGACTGAATGAGAATATTGAAGAGTTCAAGTTTAAGTGGGCTATAACTGTATTTGCGATGTTGACTGTGATGGTAATTTACAAACCTATGTATGATAAAGTTCATAAAAAAGTTTATGGGTATTTGTAATATTATTCCATGTTTTGTGATGGCTGATTGAAGATTGTTTTTTTTACATTTTTTGTAATTATCTGTGTCTGTCTGTCTGTCTATCTCTCTCACACACACACACACACACACACACACACACACACACACACAACTGATCTTGAGACATATAAATTTGAATATTTCATTAATACTTTAATGAAGTTTAATGCATTAATGTTTATCAATTTGATATGATAAACTAGAAACAAACATTAACAGATTAATAAGCATGTAAATGGCTGAATTGTTAGTTCATGCATTAAGTGTAAACAAATTTAATCTCACTGTAAAAAAGTATTTATACTTGATTTTGGTTCATATAATTTTTTGCATCAATAATTGCATTTATATTAATTACACATATTACATATTTAAAGTCCCCCTGTAGTCAATCATTTTACACCTTAAAACTCACATTTGATCACCAAATGACTTATATATATATATATATGAGGGAGACCCTTCATGCCTTAACATAGCTTGAATTTAACTACACCCTTGCTTGATTTAAAATAGGCGGATTCATGAATGTGCAAATTAAGCCCGCCTCCACTCGCACAATTTGAGAAATACGGCCAACAACTTACAGAGGTAAACGCTGCACAATGGCGCTCTTTACAATCTCAGACACATAACAGTCATTTATATGATTAGCCTTTGGCTTGACTACATTATCAAACAGCTAATAATGTGTTGCTAATGTTACACAAACCACTTTCTCATTTGCCATCTCAGTCTGCCTTCAGAATCAGTCAGTACTTACCAAGGGGGTAATCTAGCTCGGAAAGTGTTCCACCCATAGGGGCTGCCATTGCTAACCAAGCCATCACCTGCTGTTAGCATCCCATTGACTCCCATTCATTTTTGAGTCACTTTGACAGTGAATAACTTTACATCTGAGGCATTTAAAGGGGGGGGGGGGGGGGTGAAACATTCAGCTTCAGTCAATCTCATGTCAATCTTGAGTACCTATAGAGTAGTATTGCATCCTTCATATCGCCGAAAAGTCTTTGTTTTATTATATTTATAAAAGAAATATGGGCTGTACCGAGTCTTTCCGGAAAAAACAGGACGGCTGGAGGCGTATCGTGTGGGCGGAGCTAAAGAATGACGAGTGCGCACAAAGCGGTGATGTCCTCAAGCGTGGAGATTGAGAAAATCTTCCAAAGCAGGACCGAACCTTTATCGCTGGGACCGCTCCGTCAAAAACACACTTCTTTGGTATGATTTGGTGAAGTCCTGACAGCAGTGACCGTGGAGATCCACTTTGAGACGCGACTGAAGCGATGTTGTGAAGCTTCCCGTCATTTCTGCGTTCAAATCTGTTCAAATGCAGCGCTGCCTTCCCAGAATGCTGTGCTGAAGCGTTGAAGTCGCTCGACGTCACCCATAGGAATAAAGAGGAGCGCGGCGCGGACTATAACGACGTCTGGATCTTCAGCTGAGAGAGTGTTTATGGGCGTGCATTTCCTCTCTCGCTCTAGTCACGCGCACGCGCAAAATAGGCTAACGATTGGGTCATAACCAGCGACTCTGTTGCACAGTTGAGAAATTACCGTACTGTATAGACAGGAGGAGACAACTTAAAACATCAGTGAAGGAAGGCATATAGCTCGTCATAACATCATGCATAATACATAATTAACCCACAATATTGCTAAATCTACCAGATTTTTCATACCAACAGAAAAATATAAAGGGATAACCTGGCTTCTCTTGAGACTCCTTCCACAGTATAGGTAATGATATTAATTAGGTCTTATTTAATTCTATAAACTATACTGATCTGCCAACATTGTCACTATATGATAAATTAAAATAAGCTGATAACATCACTGTTTTCTCCAGAACGATATATATGCAGTATTGTCCTGTTTGACACTGTGAAGCTGCTTTAAAACATTCGGCATTGTAAAAGCGCTTTATAAATAAAGCTGATTTATTTATTGACTGACTGACTGGCTGACTGACTGGTTGATTGATTGATTAATTGATTAGTTGATTGGTTGGTTGATTGATTAGTTGATTGCTTTATTGATTGATTGATTGATTGATTGATTGATTGATTGATATGCTAAAGCCCACAAGTTGACCTTATTAATGACTTGTAAATCTGCACATGGTTTGTTAAAAACAAAAGTTAAGCAATTGGAAACTTTTGTACATAAAGTTATACTTTTGTACTTAAGTTGTACAAGATTCTATTTAAGTTAGTGTAATGTAATTTAAGTTGAAATCACTTAAACATCCAAGTTGAGGCAGGATTTCTATTTTGTCTTTTTCTTCTTTTTTTCTTCTTTTTTACAGTGGGAAGCATCCTAAATCGTAATTCAAGAGCATAGAGCAGCGTTTGTATTTGATTAGCCTTCAGTGAGCCTGCTGTGCCCACACAGTATGTAATTACTGAGTAATGCTTTTAATTGGAGACATTCCCGTGATTCAGACAAGAGCATTTCTGAGCTTAGACTGAGATTCCTCCCTTCAGGAAGAAAATCCACTTGATAAGCAAACAGGCGCTTTAACTTGAAAAGTGCATTAAACCATTTTAACTGGAGCAAGGATTTAAGCTTTTTCTTTCTCTTTTTAATGCTCAGGGTTTTCAATGCCAAGATGCCATGGAAAAAAATTAAAGCTGGTGTGTGTATGTGGCTCAGGTATGTTATGGGTACAAAATGTCCTCACAAAGATGACAAGGCCTTGACCTTGTGGGGACATTTTTGTTTGGCTGGTTAGCATGGACCTGTTATCTCTTGCTAACTAGCTGCAAAGATCATCGGTCTCCATTGACAGCCATTTGAGAGTAGTCGTGTAATACTAAACACAAATGTAAAGAATTAGATTCATTCACCCTAACAAAGAAATAGATAAGCCTCAGGCTGAAGGAAATGCAATTTCAGGCTTGTACAGTAGAGGGCACTGTTCAAACAAACCCTTCAGCATGTGCGGCCATTTTGAATTGCAGAAGAATAAGACACAGGAAAAGAAAGTTTAACACTCTAAAGGCTGATTTATTCTTCTGCGTCGGACCTGCGCCGTAGCCTCTACACCGTGGGCTCGGCTTTGATTTTCATTTATACTTCTGCATCATTATCCGCGTCAACGTGCAATTACGCACACAGAGGGAGCATGTGTACCCCTGAAGAAAGGGTTCTGGCAGACCAATCACAGCACTTGCGGTCGTAGAATTTTTGGAGAGGTGCACATGGCCTACGACGTACACTATATTGCCAAAAGTTTTGGGACTCCTGCCTTTACATGCACATGAACTTTAATGTCATCTCATTCTTAATCTGTAGGGTCTGATTTGGAGTCCCCTCAAGGTTTAGGAGTGTTTCTAAGGTCCCCTCAAGGTTTAGGAGTGTTTCCCATTCTTCTAAGAAGCACGTTTGTGAGGTCAGACACTGATGTTGGACGAGAAGGCCTGGCTCTCAGTCTCCGCTCTAATTCATCCCAAAGGTGATCTATCGGGTTGAGCTCAGGACTCTGTGCAGGGGAGTCAAGTTCCTCCACACCAAACTCTCTCGTCCATGTCTTTATGGACTGACGCTTTGTGCACTGGTGCGCAGTCATTTTGGAACAGGAAGAGTTTCATCCCCAAACTGTTCCCACAAAGTTGGGAGCATGAAATTGTCCAAAATGTCTTGGTATACTTAACCATTAAGGGTTCCTCTCGCTGGAACTAAGGGGCCAAGCTCAACCCCTGAAAAACAACCCTGCACTTTAATCCCCCCTCCACCAAACTTTGCACATCACAATGCAGTCTGGCAAGTACTGTTCTCCTGGCAAACGGCAAACCCAGACTCATCCATCTGATTGTCAGACAGAGAAGCGTGATTGGTCGCCCAGAGAACACGTCTCACTGCTCTAGAGTCCAGTGGCGGCTGCTTTACTCCACTGCATCCCACGCTTTGCATTGCACTTGGTGATGTAAGGCTTGGATGAGCTGCTCGGCCATGGAAACCCATTCCATGAAGCTCTCTACACACTGATCTTGAGCTCATCTGAAGGCCACATGAAGTTTGGAGGTCTGTAGCTATTGACTCTGCAGAAAGTTGATGACTTCTACGGACTATGACCCTCAGCATGCGCTGACCCCGCTCTGTAGTTTTACGTGGCCTTACACTTTGTGGTCGAGTTGCTGTTGTTCCCAATTGCTTCCACTTTGTTATAACACCACTAACAGTTGACAGTGAACTACTGTTCAGTAGTCAGGAAATTTCACAAATGGACTTATGGACCACACTTGAGTTCACTGAGCTTCTGAGAGCGACCCATTCTATCACAAATGTTTGTAGAAGTGTCTGCATGTCTAGTGCTTGATTTATACACCTGTGGCCATGAAGTGATTGAACACATGAATTCAGTGATTTGGAGGGCTGTCCCAATACTTTTGGCAATATAGTGTAGCTACGGTGCACCCTCGACGCAGAAGTATAAACAGGGCTTCACTTCAGCAATAAAAACAAACAAAATAATGAAAGTCATTTTTGCTTATTCATATGGATCATTGAAGATCATCAGCAAAAGCACTGTCCAAAAGATAGATCAAATACATTAAATATATTTGTGTAATTTAACATATTTAATAATTGTAGGTTTGTGTAATAATAGTTTGCATTTCACTGTTTTTATTCATTTGGAGGAATACTTGATCTGTTTTTATGCAAGTAAGATGAGCAAGGCACGTTCACATTTAGTCTAGAGCTACTATAGTTTTTTTAAAGGCTCTTAATAGCATGAAATTGGCTTTTAGAATGGGTAAGATGGGGAGAAAATATACAAAATGCAGTCGCATTTGTGTGGCCAACACCACAGCTAACTAATCTTAAGGACCTCAGGCCAATAATTGTCTTCTAAGCATCATAAAAACCAAAACAACATGAACATCAAAACACCTTTGAAGATAATAAGGAATTATTTTTTGCCACCACAAGGAAAGAAACTATTACCAGAAGAGCCAAGATGGACAACAAGAAGAAGAAAAAAATCTTGTTTTTAATATCCCTCTCTCCAGTCCAGTCCAAGAAATAAATGAGAACAGGAACAGCTAGTACAACACATTACGGGTATACTACAGTTACTAATGTGAAGGGATTGCACAGGAATTTTCCCGACTAGAGGAACTCGATGTTTTGTTCCAAAAGTACTTTCAAATATATTTTGTGTTCGGCAGAAGAAAGGAATACATGAAGGTTTTGAATGGCATGAGAGTCATTTAAGTTCAGTTTAAGCTCAACTACAGCTAGTCAAGCTATCTTTTCTGGAAAAGTAATTCAAGCAGACAAAAACATTAAAGCTATTATATATTTTAAATATATACACTACCAGTCAACTGTTTGAAATAGGATTTTTGTGAAAGTTTTGAAAGAAGTCTGAAATGCTCACGAAGGAAAAATGATACACTGCCATTCAAAAGTTTTTGGGATAAGTTTATATATATATATATATATATATATATATATATATATATATATATATATATATATATATATATATATATATATATATATATATATGTGGCAGGGGAGGCGTGGTTTTGCGGGATCGGCAGAGGGAGAGAGGAGGCGGAGCCGAGCGGGGCGTAAGTGGGTTAAGTGCAAATGACTAACACCTGTCTCTGATTGCAGTAGTTGGCGTGGAGAGACGGCTTATAAGCCACAGCAGAGAGAGACGAGGGAGAGAGAGTTTGGACTGGGACTCGGAGCGCAGCCTGTCTGGAGAGTGATAGCAGTGCAGAGTGTTGAAACCTGTGTGTGAAATCTAATGAGTTGATGTGCCCTAGAGCACGTGTTTTGTTTGAAAGTAAAAGAGTAATAAAAGTGACGAGTCCCAGTAACGCCGACCCCGCCTTCTTCCTTACATCCTTGACCCGAACCACACTGGTGCCGAAACCCGGGAGGAAGAAGTGTGCACGCCGCCATGGAAACTCCATCCCGCCACCCACTTGCGGACCTAGTGCAATCGCTCGCGGGCCTCCACCAGGAGACTCATCAAGATCTGCGGGCCGTCAGGGAGGAGCAGCAAAAAAGATTTGAGGCGCTCCTCCAGGCCCAGCATGAGGACCGCGAGCTGTTCCGGAGCTGGATGGACCGGGAGGTTCAGGCCAGTCCCAAACCCACCAGCGACTCAGCCGCCACCATCGCGCTCTCGAAGATGGGACCGATGGACGACCCGGAGGCGTTCATCGACCTCTTCGAGAGGTCCGCCGCCGCTCGGGACTGGCCCAAGGAGGACTGGCCAATGCGGCTCCTGCCCCTGCTATCGGGAGAGGCGCAGGTAGCCGCCCACCAACTGCCAGTCAAGAACCTCCTGGTCTACGACGACCTCAAGCGCGCCATCCTGCAGCGGGTCGGCCGGACACCGGAACAGCACCGCCAGCGGTTCCGGACACTGGCGCTCGAAGAGTCCGGCCGGCCCTTCATCTTCGCGCACCAGCTCCGGGACTCGTGCCGCAAGTGGCTGATGGCCGGAGAATGCGACGCCGAGGGGATCATCGATCGCGTGGTGCTGGAGCAATTCGTCGCGCGGCTTCCGAGGAAGACCGCGCAGTGGGTCCAGTGCCACCGCCCGGCGTCGCTGGACCAGGCCATCCAGTTGGCGGAAGACCAGATGGTGGCGTGCCACGGGGTCGGCGAGCCCTTGCCAGCGGCTTCTCTCTCTCTCTCTTCTCTCTCTCTCTCTCCTCCTAACCCCGCCCCGTCTCTCTCTAAACCTGTCCCCGCTCCCAGGTCCAGAGCTGGAGTGCCGCCCCGGCCGGCGCCGAGGTGGAGAACGGGGCCCGCGGCCGAGACAGCGGCGACTCCCCGGCCGGCGGCCCGGGGAGGAGGGAGCCTAGATCCCTTCCCGGGATCCTTATCTCCGTCCCTCTCTCCACGCCAAGGGCTGGACCCACTTCCAGCCACTAGGGCGGCGGGGAGGCCTGGGCCGGCTTGTTGGCGCTGTGGGGACCCGGGACACTTTATTGATCGGTGTCCGATGATGGATGTGGGGACGCTGGTCCGGGTCCCCGACGCGCCACAAGCCGCCCCCGATCAAGCTGGCCTGTACCAGATACCCGTGAGTATCAAGGGGGGGTGCTGGACGTCCTTAGAGAGGCTTGGGAGGACGGGCCTTCAGCGAGTAAGAACGAAATTCAGTATGTCCTGGACCTAAGAGCAAAACTCCACACTTTGGGGCGGCTATCCATGGAGAATTTGCTCCAGGCTCAGGACAGACAGAAACAGCTCTACAACAGAGGTGCGAAGCTGCGACAATTTTCACAGGGAGATAAAGTGCTTGTATTGCTGCCCACGTCCAGCTCGAAATTGCTCGCAAAGTGGCAAGGACCCTTTGTGGTCACGCGGCGAGTCGGAGAACTCAACTATGAGGTGAGCCGGTCAGATAGGGACGGGGCACGTCAAATCTACCACCTCAACCTCTTAAAAAAATGGTCAGAGGCGGAGTCAGTGATGCTAGCGACGGTAGTGGGCGGGGAGGAGGATCTCGGGCCGGAGGCGGTCGAAAAGCCTCATTCTCTCGCTCTGGCCTCGGGGGGGGATCACCTCTCACCCTCGCAGCTCACTGACGTGAAACAACTACAGGCCGAGTTTGCCGACGTGTTCTCGCCCCTACCGGGGCGGACTGACCTCATCCAACACCACGTTGAGACGGAGCCGGGCGTGGTGGTTCGCAGTCGGCCATATAGACTACCGGAACATAAAAAGAAGGTAGTGCAGGACGAATTAGAGGCGATGCTGGACATGGGGGTAATAGAAGAATCTAACAGTGATTGGGCGAGCCCGATAGTTTTGGTGCCCAAAACGGACGGCTCCGTGCGATTCTGTGTAGATTATCGGAAAGTCAACGCGGTGTCAAAATTCGATGCGTATCCAATGCCAAGGGTGGACGAATTGCTTGATCGGCTAGGGACCGCTCGCTTTTATTCGACGCTGGACTTAACGAAGGGATATTGGCAGATCCCCTTGTCTCCAATGTCTAAAGAAAAGACCGCTTTTACCACGCCGTTCGGATTGCACCAATTTGTCACGCTTCCGTTCGGGTTGTTCGGGGCCCCCGCAACCTTCCAGCGACTGATGGACAGGATTCTCCGGCCGCACGCTGCATATGCCGCTGCCTATCTAGATGACATTATCATCTACAGTACGGACTGGCAACGCCATATGCAGCATCTGCGTGCTGTACTGAAGTCGCTGAGGAGGGCGGGGCTAACCGCCAACCCGAAGAAGTGTGCGATTGGGCGGGTAGAAGTAAAGTATCTGGGCTTCCACTTGGGTCATGGGCAGGTGCGTCCCCAAATTGATAAGACAGCGGCAGTTGCGACTTCTCCGAGACCCAAGACCAAAAAGGAGGTTAGACAGTTCCTGGGGCTAGCGGGATATTATAGACGGTTTGTGCCTAATTATTCGGACCTCGCTAGCCCGCTGACTGATCTAACTAAAAAAGAGGTACCAGATACGGTTCAGTGGACGGAGCGGTGCCAGCAGGCTTTTACCCAGATAAAGGCTGCTCTGTGTGGTGGTCCGCTCTTACAGGCTCCTAATTTTTCTCTCCCTTTTATTCTGCAGACCGACGCGTCGGACAGGGGGTTGGGCGCCGTCCTGTCCCAGGAGGTGGAGGGTGAGGAACGGCCGGTGCTGTACATCAGCCGTAAGCTCTCTAAGAGGGAGGCGGTGTACAGCACCATAGAGAAAGAATGTTTAGCCATCAGGTGGGCCGTCCTCACCCTTCGCTACTACCTCCTGGGGCGGGAGTTCACCCTCTGTTCGGACCACGCCCCTCTGCAGTGGCTCCACCGCATGAAGGATACCAACGCGCGGATCACCCGGTGGTATCTAGCTTTACAGCCATTTAAATTCAAGGTGGTCCACAGGCCGGGTGCTCAGATGGCTGTGGCTGACTTCCTCTCCCGGAGGGGGGGGGGGGGGGGAGGCTGCAGGCCGGATGGCTCCCCGGCCTGAGTCGGGCGGTGGGGGTATGTGGCAGGGGAGGCGTGGTTTTGCGGGATCGGCAGAGGGAGAGAGGAGGCGGAGCCGAGCGGGGCGTAAGTGGGTTAAGTGCAAATGACTAACACCTGTCTCTGATTGCAGTAGTTGGCGTGGAGAGACGGCTTATAAGCCACAGCAGAGAGAGACGAGGGAGAGAGAGTTTGGACTGGGACTCGGAGCGCAGCCTGTCTGGAGAGTGATAGCAGTGCAGAGTGTTGAAACCTGTGTGTGAAATCTAATGAGTTGATGTGCCCTCGAGCACGTGTTTTGTTTGAAAGTAAAAGAGTAATAAAAGTGACGAGTCCCAGTAACGCCGACCCCGCCTTCTTCCTTACATCCTTGACCCGAACCACAATATATATATATATATATTCAGCAAGGGTGAATTAAATTAATCAAAAGTGTTAATCATTATTTTCTTATTTTCAAAATTGATAATAATCATAAATGTTTCCTGAGCAGTAAATCATCATATTAGCATGATTTCTGAAGGATCATGTGACACTGAAGACTGGAGTAATGATGCTGAAAATTAAGGACCATATTTTCTCATTTAGAGTGGCCGTATTAATCATGAGCAGATTAGTTCACACTAAATCCATTATTTATTGAAAACATTGCAGCATTATCTAAAAATATATATAAAATGATCTATATACAAAAAAGTTTAAAATGTTCACTGCTCCAGAAGGAAACAAAATGCATTAAGAGCCGGAGGGTTTTTTCTTCATTTAGTAGCTACTGCCCCCAGAAGCAACACAAGCTACTATAGCCTACATGATTCCTGGAAAACAAATTAAGTACAATTTAGCTCCAGTGCTTCTGTTATTACATAAACAATTAGCATTTTGAATACAAAGTAGAGGTTCACTAGTGCTCTCAGACTTTTAGATGGTGTATGTTGAACAGGAACAGTAATGACTGGATGATTATAGCTCAAAGACTTGATGTTGGCTTCACAATGCCGTCTGAAAGTTTCACTTTAAGAAGCTTAAAGGTTTTAGAGTTCAGAGAAAGTCAACAGTGTTGCTAGCATGTTTAGCTCATTGTTAGCATTAATTTACCATTTTTAACACTGTTAATTTGTTTCTAACATGTTTTAGCTCACTGTTATCGTGTTTAGCTTGTTACTAGCACATGGCTCACATGTTAACTAGCGTGTTTAACACATTACTAGCAGGTTTGTAGCGTATCTGAGCACACCAATAGCATGTTACTAACAAGTTAAGCATACTAATAGTATGTTTTAACATTTTTAACACACTGGCATTCCTCTTGCATTTTTAACAATTGATATGTTTTAATATGTTTCTAACATGTTTAAACACATTGTTATCACATTCAGCTTCTTTCTAGTATTTTTAACACATAACTAGCAAGTTTGTAGCATATGTGAGCATGTTTTACAGCATTTTTAACACACAATATGTTAAACACACATTTCTAACATGTTTTACACCCTGTTATGATGTTCAGCTTCTTTTAGCATGTTACTACACCCTCAGAAAAAAATGGTATAAAACCTGTCACTGGGACAGTACCCTTTAAAATGGTTTATTTTTGGCATTTTTGTCTCAGTGCATGCATTGTTTTAGTTTGGCAGGGTCGCCGCTAGCTTAGCTTAGCATAAAGAATAGAATCCTATGTTGCCAGCTAGCATGTCCCGAGTAAAAGTGATTAAAAAAAATAATTAAAAAAAATGAATTACTTCTTGTAGCCTGCGTATTCAAAAAAAAAGTACAAATAGTGATGCAGATTAAGACTAGGCGATTTCCTAGGCAGATATTGACTATATGGACTATATTATGGGGAAGCACAGGCGAAGCAGAGATTTCACGCAACACATTGCGATCGCTCAACAGTCGGAGGACGTGAGGATGAGAGCCGTGATGTCTCTGCTTCGCCTGTGCTTCCCCATAATATAGTCCCAAATCAAATCGTCTAGTCTTAATCTGCATCGCTATTTGTACTCGTTGTGAATACGCAGGCCACAAGAAGTTTTTTTTTTGGATCACTTTTACTCAGGACATGCTAGCTGGCAACATAGGATTCCATTCATTGTGCTAAGCTAAGCTAGCGGCGACCCTGCCAAACTAAAACAATGCATGCACTGAGACAAAAATGCATTTGCCCACATATCTAAATGTAGGAAAGAAGTTGAATAAGAATGATATTTCTTATATTTCTTAAAGCGGTGGAGTGTTCCTTTAAGATGCTATATAGAACCTTTTCTAATGTACTCAAATCAGTTTTTTTTTTTTTTATATGTGATTTATGTGAACCATCAAATTCTTAAGAATAAATCAGACATTTCATTTTCCAGCGAATTATTTGAAAATGCTTCTGAAAAGTGATCCGGTGAAAAGCAGATACCGAGTGAACAACATTTGAGACGCGTGACCTGTCATCTCAGCTGTCCTAAACCATCAAGCTCAAGTGTGATAAACACTGGTACCAACCTAAACACATCCTAGAAGTGAGTGCTTTAACACAAGCTATCTATAATAAAGGGAAGTGTTCCATAAACAAGCCTCACTTCTAAAAAAAAAACCCATTGGAGCTTGTCAGAGAGATCCGCTTGAATCGCTGGCCAGCAGCGAGCTTCTGTATTCGTGCTGTGTTCGACTCAAGGAAACAGCTCACCTGGTGTCATATTTCATTCTGCCTGGGCTTTGATCAAGAGTTTGCTTCTCTGAATTTCCTCACGATCATCTGTGATGAAAGGTGAGCCGGTCCACCGCAGCAGGAGGAGCATGGGCGGCTGGGAGAGAGGGATGAGGGATGACAAACCTGCAGAAGAACAACGTTTTCTAGTAACAGAATGTTTTTATAGTAACAGAACACAACATAATACTCAATATTTATTTTCACGTTATTGCATTTTAATGATAAATGGCGGATCATTTTTTTAAATCAATATTAGGGTTAGGGATGTACAGATAGATGGGTGGACTAATGGATGGATGGATGGATGGATGGATAGATGAGTGGATAGACGTGTGGACTAATGGATGTATGTATGGATGGATGGATGGATGGATGTATGGATGAATGGATGGATGGATGGATGGATGGATAGATGGGTGAACTAATGGATGGATGGATAGATGGATGGATAGATAGATGAGTGGATAGATGGGTGGACTAATGGATGTATGGATGGATGGATGGATGGATGGATGGATGGATGGATGGATGGATGGATGGATGGACAGTTGGATGGATGGATGGATGGATGGATGGATGGATGGATGGATGGATAAATGGGTGGACGGATGGACAGTTGGATGGATGGATGGATGAGTGGCTAGATGGGTGGACTAATAGATGGATGGATGGATGGATGGATGGATGGATGATAGATGGATGGATGGATGGACAAATGGATGTTTGGTTGGATGGATGGATGGATGGATGGATGGATGGATGGATGGATGGATGGATGGATGGATGGATGGATGGATGGACTAATGGATGGATGGTTGGATGATGGATGGATGGATGGATGGATGGATGGATGGAGGGATGGATAGATGAGTGGATAGATGGGTGGATGTATGAATGGATGGATGTTTGGTTGGATGGATGTTTGGTTGGATGGATGTTTGGTTGGATGGATGGATGGATGGATGGATGGATGGATGGATGGATGGATGGATGGATGGATGGATGGATGGATGGATGGATGGATGGGTGGATGGATGGATGAATGGATGGATGGATGGTTGGATGGATGGATGTTTGGTTGGACGGTTGGATGGATGTTTGGTTGGATGGATAGATGGATGGATGGATGGATGATAGATGAATGATAGATGGATGGGCTAATGGATGGATGGATGTTTGGTTGGAAGGATGGATGGATGGATGGATGGATGGATGGATGGTTAGTTGGATGGATGGACTAATGGATGGACTAATGGATGGATGGATGGATGTTTGGTTGGATGGATGGATGTTTGGATGGATGGATGGATGGGTGATAGATGGATGATAGATGGGTGGGCTAATGGATGGATGGATGTTTGGTTAGATGGATGGATGGATGTTTGGTTGGATGGATGTTTGGTTGGATAGATGGATGGATGGTTGGTTGGATGGATGGACGGTTGGATGCATGGATGAATGGATGGATGTTTGGTTTGATAGATGGATGGTTGGATGGATGGATTGACGGTTGGACGCATGGATGGATGGATGGATGGATGTTTGGTTGGATGGATGGTTGGTTGGAAGGATGGATGGACGGTTGTACGCATGGATCGATGGATGTTTGGATGGATGGATGGATGGATGGATGGATGGATGGATGGATGGATGTTTGGTTGGATGGATGGATGGATGGTTAGTTGGATGGATGGACTAATGGATGGACTAATGGATGGATGGTTGGATGTTTGGTTGGATGTTTGGTTGGATGATGGATGGGTGGATGGATGGATGGATGGATGGATGAGTGGATGGATGGATGTTTGGTTGGATGGATGGATGGATGGTTGGATGGATGTTTGGTTGGACGGTTGGATGGATGTTTGGTTGGATGGATGGATGGATGGATGGATGGATGGATTGACGGTTGGATGCATGGATGGATGTTTGGTTGGATGGATGGATGGATGGATGGATGGATGGATGGATGGATGGATGGATGGATGGATGGATGGATGGATGGATGGATGGATGGATGGATGTTTGGTTGGATGGATGGTTGGTTGGATAGATGGATAGACTAAATTTAAAGTGTTAATGAAGTTTTCTGCGGCTGGGCCTCGGCTGTGGAACAGTTTGCCTCCAGACATTAGGCTCGCCCCTTCCCTGACCACTTCAGTCTCTTCTCAAGCGCACCTGTTTTCCGTAGCCTATAGTTCATTCTTCTCGACAGTTCTTTTTGTTGTGTTTTTTGTTTTATGTTTAAATGTCTCTACCTTCCTCTTTGTGGTTTCTTCTTTATATTCATCTAGTTTGTTTAAACTGAGGTCTGACTCTTTTTATTGTGTTTTAGCTGTTTATCGTTTTAGACTTTATCTGATCCTGTGGACAGCACTTTGGTCAGTCGTGTGGCTGTTTTAGAAGCGCTTTATAAAAAAACTTGAAATAATTTTTTTAATAATATTTTAATAAAGGTTGTCAATTCTCAAAAAATCTTCATTGTATTAACTCAAATGTTTAATTTCAATGAACTCAAAATGTTATGTTTTTAAGTATTTTTACAGTGTTTATAATATAAATATATATTAAATATAACTATAGTTATATTTAATATATATTTATATTATAAATATAATACATATTATATTATATAAACATTATAAATGTTCAGTATTGTTGAAATTTTGCTAAAAATCAAATTTTAATAGTATTGATTAATGTTTATAAATATTAACTGTATACAACTGAAAGCAATACAAGCAAAAGACCAAATGGTGACGGTGTACCAGAACTGAACGTCATGCATCTCTAGCATTACTTTCAAAATGTCACTATATCATTGTCAAAAGACTATATTTACGTTAAAGAAAGACATCAGAATGAGACAAAAATAACGTTTAAAGTGTCCGCATCTGTGCAGCATTACCAGAAGAGAAAGCACATCATTCAGAGACGCGTCCTCCTCATCTGCTGCAGTGCAGGAGCTTTGCATTCACCCACCTATGCCAAGTGAAGACATTAGCATGGCGAAGCACACTATGCACTGCGGTAGAGGGCTAGTTTATCCGGCATGATTGATATGATGCTCACACTGACTGAATGCCCCTGTTTGATGGCTAATCAATAAACCCTACAGTGAAGCCTCTTGAGAGGTGCTGACCATGATGGTCAATATCATATCAATACCAATGTACTGAACATCATCACAGGCAGGCATCAAGAATGAGTTTATGAGTTATGAATCCCTCAATAAGACACTACACATATATACTGACTTATAGGGATGCAAATATATGTATGACATTACGGTCCCACTTTATACAATTATATATATTTAACTTCCATATAAACCGATAGTATAGTAACCGATGCAGTGCTTCAAGTGAGTCCTGTCATGTTAGATCTCACCAAGCCTTTGCTTTAGAGACGTTTGAGCTCATTTTTTTTCTTTATTGTTATATAAAATACTATTAAATAAATATTTTAACTGCTTTTGATTAGCCATATTGTGATGTTATTCTTGTCTTCTGTTTTTGTCCGTGGCATTTTTAGTGATGTTTATGACATATCGTGTTTCTTTTTTTTAATGTTAAACACAACGTTCTTACCACTCTCTAGATGGACGGGATGATCGGACAGACTGATTGATTGATTGATTGATTGATTGGTAAATGGATGGATGGATGGATGGATGGATGGATGGATGGATGGATGGATGGATGGATGGATGGATGGATGGATGGACGGACGGATGGATCGATCAATCGATGGATGGATGGATGGATGGATGGATGGATGGACGGATAGCTGGACAGATGGATGGACGGATAGCTGGACGGATGAATGGATGGACGGCTGGATCGATCAATGGATGGATGGATAGATAGACGGATGGACGGACGGATCGATCAATCGATGGATGGATGGATGGATGGATGGATGGATGGATGGATGGATGGATGGATGGACGGATAGCTGGACAGATGGATGGACGGATAGCTGGACGGATGGATGGATGGACGGATGGATCGATCAATGGATGGATGGATAGATAGACGGATGGACGGACGGATCGATCAATCGATGGATGGACGGATGGATGGATGGACGGACGGACGGAAAGATGGATGGATGGATGGATGGATCAATCGATGGATGGATGGATGGATGGATGGATGGATGGATGGATAGCTTGACGGATGGATGGATAGACAGATCAATCGATGGATGGATGGATAGACGGATGGACGGACGGACGGACTGACAGACAGATCGATCAATCGATGGACGGACGGATGGATGGATGGATGGACGGACAGATGGATGGATGGACGGACGGATGGATGGATGGATGGATGGATGGATGGATGGATGGATGGATGGATGGATGGATGGATGAATAGATAGATGGACGGATGGATAGATGGACGGATGGATCAATCGATCGATGAAAATGATGATGGATGGATGGATGGTTCAATCGATGGATGGATAGATGGATGGATGGATGGATGGACAGATGGACGGACAGATGGATGGACAGACTGACGGAAGGATGGACGGATGGACGTGGAACAATTCACTTTTCAGATTCAATTTTCAAAAAGAAGGAAAAAATAGAGTGATATTGGTACCCTCACAGCAGCGGTAAGTTTTTTAAAAGTTTTTAAAACGTTTTTTTGTCATTTAATACAGAAGTAACAGGTCCTATCAAACAAACAATTAGTGTTATAAATGTACATACGATTTTTGAAAAGTGAAAATACAAAAAATGTACGATATTGATGGCTGTTAAAACGCATCATCATAGTCTGTGAAAACTAAAGGGTACATAGCTGTTGTTTTACATGTGAGTGTGGCTTGATTTATTGATTGACACACACACACACACACACACACACACACACACACACACGGAATAGAATGTAAAATATGCACAGTATAAAAATCATTATGTCTCAGGAGAGTCACTGATATATATATATATATATATAAAGCAAAAACCCGATGTGTGTGTGTTTGTGTGTGTGTGTTCTGTCACCTAAGATAACTGTGCTTTCCTCCAGCCAAAGCAAACAGCAGATGATTATCGGATAGGAAGGAGAAATTTCACAGATAAAGTGCAGACACCCGAGTCAGCACGTTCTTCCGAGTCATCCGTAATTGCCTTACAAACACCCAGCACGATGCTGTCTGGTTCCTCCTGAGGGCTTTCAGAAATCCAGCGTATCATCTGCTGCCACACAAACACACGATGGGCGATGAAAACATATGCAGAGCGCTCTAAATATTCTGTCAAATGCGGGAAACTTTCACCTGAAAAAGCTGCATGCGTTAGGAATAAAGAGGCACTTGAGCAGCATCTCGCCCGGTGCTCGTCAGCATACGGTGACACTCGCAGCTGTTTGTTCTGAGTGTATAATAAGCGTATAAATGATTGAGTTGTGACTGCTGGCAGCCTTTCAGCAAGCGCAGATACACACAGAGAAAAGGGTGTCAGAATTGGACCTTTAGGGGTACAACAGTACCCTTAAAAGGACATCTTTGTACCTTTTTTACTCCAAAAAGGTGCATATTAGTACCTTAGAGTACAAATGCATACCTTAAAGGTGCACTATGCAACTTTCCGTCCACTGGAGGGCGCCTATTCTAAACAAATGCGTAGTTTGATGACCCCAGGTGTGAGCGCAGCATCTTGAGACATGTGGTCTTCACCTCACAGCCGGTGGAAAATAGGACTCGGGCAGAAATCATGTTGATGGATGCGGTTATTAACGTTACTGTAGTGAAGCAGAGCAGGAGCGAGTGTTGAGGAGCTGAGCACGGCCGCTGGAGCGATTGTTAAACAAACACACGGCTCGAGAACACCGGGACTTTTATTATGACGGGACGGGACACAGTCACCGGGCGCCTGCACTGATCCGCTCTTCCGGTTATGATTATGAGGTAAAGCAGCTCTGTTGATCATATTAGATACATTTAAGTGTGTTTAAAATTATGTTATGACATTACTCCGTGCGTTCACTTGTTCACACTGCGCTCCTGCCAAATAAAACCTGAACGCAGATATGACGCGATCGACAGGCGACTCCCTCAAACCAGGCACGGTGTTATGGGTGGGCCTGACGGGCCTAGGCCCACCCACTTTTCAACAGGCCCACCCAAAACTTTTCTTTAAAAAAAATACAAATTTTTAATATATTTTAATTCAGTCAAAAAATGGTTGAGAATGGCAAATAAGCTCATAATTTGTGGTAATAGGCTAGTCTAAATGTTTTGTTTTTAACAATTTTTAAAAAGTTGTTTGAGTCTATTTTGATGTTTCTGCACAAGTTCATCAGCCAGTGAGGCTCGAGATCGGATATTTGTGAACGTGAAAATAATTTCCAGTAAAGGATGTTGCAGCAGTCGTTGTTTACCTTAAACGTGCGCGAACAAGTCATCGCTGCAAACAAGAGCTAAGGAGGGCAGCAGGACACAACACTGCCTGATAACTCTGATAACATTGCCAATCACTCATGTACAGTTAGACGCGTCTTTACCAGTGTCAACTGAATTAAAACACCAAATAGAATCACCATGCTTAGCCTATGTCTCACCTTATGTCCCTGTCGTTTGACGCAAAAATATGAGTTTCTTTTAGCAAATCCAGTTGTTATAAGTTCACAATTATGAGATATAAACTCGCAATTGCGTGACATAAAGTCAGAATTGTGACTTTATAACTCGCTATTGTGAGAAAAAAAGTCAAATTGTGAGATAAAAAGTGGAAAATATAGCTTCCATATAAGCTATAACAGTATATCAGTCAGTCATTTTTATTAGGTTAAACAGTGACTTGATACATGGCGGTCAGTTTGGTTTGAAATGTGGGGACAGAGACGCATTCGGAAGTGCATTTTCAGAAGTGCTGGGTACAATGATGGATTATTTCTCTATTTCGCACGGGTCATGTTTTGAAAGACGATGTCCTGTAGCTTACTAATGTAAAGTAATAAAAATGTATACAAAAATCCATATATCTTTTCATTTAATTATAAAATTTATAGTAATGATTTATAAAAAAGAAAACTAAAACCAGTGTGAAATAAATGCTTTTAACTAGATTTGGCTGAGCGCAGGCGGTAAGGTGTGTGTGCTACTCGCGTGTGTGCGGATTGCGGGTGAATAAAACTATTTGCGGGACTCAACATGGCCAACGTGTCCCCCGTCCCCCCCGTAATCGACCGCGGTTATCTATGACTTGATAACGTTTTTAAATTAAGGCCCACCCACAATTGGTCTGGCCCATCCAAAACTGGAATCCTGCCGCCGTGCCTGCCTCAAACGCTACGCTGACACATTCCGGTCCTTAGTTAAAATAGCAATTTTCTCACAATTTACAAATAGTTGGAAACATTTGGGATATTGTAAGTACACAACTCAACAAAATATATAACACTGGCCTACTGGTTTTTGGATATTTTACTGCAAAAATACTACATAGTGCATCTTTAAGGTAAGCTACTACTATGAGCCTTTTTGTGGTAAAAATGGTAGGGGAGACCGGGTATAGTTGTAACGGGGAGAGTTGTAACACTACCATTTCCACGAATCAGGGATAAGATAGGAGTCATGTGACAGTTTCAGTTTTTTCAGACTATCTTTATGATCCCACATGGAGGTTTTGCTGTCTGTGTTGCCATCTCTCCTGAAGCTACAGCCAAAAATGTAATTCTGAAGTAAGAAAGTAAAAAACATGATAATATTTTTTTGTACTTCTGCTGTTGTAGATAATGTTGTATCAGGTCAAACTATAGTTTTCTCTAGTGAAGAATGGTGTATCAACCTCCTGCTAATTTCAAAGCACCATGCTAATACACACAAGGTATATTTGAGGAGATTCCCTCCTTCAATGTAAAGCGCTATATAAATCTAACAAAGTATTACTAACACAGCTAGCTAACAGTGGGTGACAGTGGTGGGGTAGGTTATAAGTTAACGTGTTTGTAAAGTGTTACTAGCCTGACAAGCCAAACCCACATCAAGATGTTTGGTCTGGAAACTCCCCATTGACAGCTCAATCCGAGGGGCGGATAAACGGTTGTCTTTCAAACTCCCTGTGCACGCGATAGGATAGCGGTACACCAACCAGAGCAACGAAGGTGAAGCGGAGCTCGTTGACTGATTAAACATTCGCCGTATCCGGTCGGCTAAACTCTGAACACATCTTCCCTTCTTAAGAATGACTTCAGTGCCGTTCTTTGTTCTTTTCTCAGAGAAAAGCTTAACTCCAAGTCTTCCAGAGTCGCGGTCAAAGCTGATTCGAAAGACCGCCGCCATTCGCCAGTTTCTGTGTTTACTAAAAGCGCAAACACTCGGCCGTCGTCATTATGGCCCTGCCCACCGACTCTATACACGATGTGATTGGACCGTCAAGAGTTAAAATGGTTAAAATGCATTTATTTGTTTGTTTTTGTCTCTATTGTGACTGATAAAGAATGCATTTCATTTGTTCGTTCTGTGGAATGGGGGTAAATATGTTCATTTGCAGCTATTGATCTAAAATAAAACTGTTGTTGTGGCATAACACTTGGAGTACCTTTTTTGTGTTTTTGTGCATTTTGTCTACCTGTTATAACTTACCCCAGTATGTGTTACACCAGGGGTTTTCAAACTTTATGATGCCAAGGACCCCCAAGTATGATGAACTTTTATGCGGGACCCCCTTCCTAAAATCCATCTATTTTTATTTAGGCATAAGAAAAAACATCTAAAACTGTTAATTAAAACACAAAAACACATCAATTGTGTGACATTAAAAATACAAAATATGGTTTCCAAACTTAATAAATTGGCTATAGCCTACTTTAATGTTGGATGTAAAAACATAAAGAAAAATTATTTGTACAATAAACGTATGCAAGCGGCTTACGTACTGTGTTACAACCCCAGTGAGTGAGATAAAGGGGACTCCGAAGAAAGATACAAAGCAAACATTTATAATTCTGGAAAGTAGCCTATGTACATGGCAAGAGAGGAGAGAAACATTTAGAATAAAACTGAATGTTTGGTAGACTTTATCCATTTTTGCTTTGTCTTTTTATTCTCTGAAATTTTCTGAGGACCCCTTAGAACCTTCTGGAGGACCCGTGGGGGTCCCCGGACCCCAGTTTGAAAACCCCTGTGTTACACAACCCAGTAGGGAGATAGGTTGTAACAAAGGATCACCTTGTATTTGTCGTCATCTCAAAAAAGTCTGTGATATAGTTGGAGAAACTTAAATAGTTGCCAATTGTAGTAGACAAGTGTGGGTACTTTGCCCAAAAGTTTCAGACGTGTAGTTAAAAAAAAAAGGTAGTTTTAGGTTCTGAAGAAAAAAGTGTTACAACATACCTGGTCTCCCCCAAAGTTGTCCTTTTAAGGGTAGCCTACTGCCCCAGCTACAAGCTGTTACCCCTAAAGGGACAATTTTGACAGCCTTTTTTTAAAGATTAAGATGCTGTCAAGGCCTAGGTGAAGATGTGGATTAAAGGACATTACATCTGTTTGACGGCTCACCTTCTGCTGATGGTTTGATATAATGAGGAAAGACAATCATTCCAATCCACA